>NC_048298.1:276546003-276846003 GCF_013100865.1 Trachemys scripta elegans
GGGGGGAGGGCGGAGAGCCCGGCCAGGGCTCCGCTCTCCTCAGTGGCTGAAGCCGGAGCGCTGCGCCGCCCCCCTCCAGGTGCCGCCCCAAGCACAAGCTTGGTGGGCTGGTGCCTGGAGGGGGGCGGCGCAGCGCTCCGGCTTCAGCCACTGAGGAGAGCGGAGCCCTGGCCGGGCTCTCCGCCCTCCCCCCGGCGCTCTGGCCGCCGGGGAGAGCGGAGCCCGGCTGGGCTCTCCGCCCTCCTCCTGGGGCTCCGGACGCCAGCGGAGCCGCGGCGGGCTCACCGCCCTCCCCCCGGCGCTCCGGCTGGGGGTGGCAAAAAAGCCAGAGCCGGCCCCGGATGAAATGGTCCCGGTGAAGCTTCCAAGTACAAATAAGGGAGAGTAGATGCTGGAGTTTTTAGAAGTAAAAATCTTGATAGAAAAGGTGAAAAAGAAAAGAGTGCCAAGATGTGACAACATAACAACAGATTTACTGAAAGCTGGTGAGGAACATGTGGTAAAGGCAACAAGATTTACACACAAGAGCAAGTGCTGAGTGAATAAGGGAAAGTGATAATAGTACCAATCAATAGAATGGAGATAAAAGTGAGTGCAAGAACTACAGAGGAATCAGCTTATTGAACATGCTGGGAAAAGAGGAAAATGAAGAGGTACATGGATACGGCATTTGCAGGGGAACAAGCTAGATTTAGACCAGGTTGAAGTATAATAGATCAGAGTAGTACACAGAACACAACTGAATCTGTTACAACAGCTTTAGACATTTATACATTTCAAACAGGCTTGTGATAGCATTTCATAGAAAGAATTATTGTCAATGTATGGCATCCCTGAGAAATAGATCAATCTGATAGAAAATATCTACAGCAAGTAAATGAGTGTGGTGAGAGTAGACAAGACGCTGACGGATTGGTGCAGGATGCCTATAGAATTGAGACAAAGATGCACGTTATGAGATTTGTTCAGCTTGATATTGGAAGCCGTAATGGATGTAGCACTGAAACAGGAAATGAGAGGAGTCATGTTATATAGGAAGACAATTAATAACCTTGGATTCACCGACAATATTAACCTCATAGTATTTACCAAGGAGAATTTACAGAGCATAAGTGACAAGGTAGACTGATAAACAAGATGTGCATGGAGTACTAGTAGAAGAATGGAAGTTGTGAAGATGACGTAAGAAGAAGAATCAGACTAGCCACTATTGCAGTCCTAAAATCCTATAAGATCTGGAAGGCTAAAGATATTTTGAATAAAACAAAATTGAGTCTCTATGAGACTATTATTATGCCAATAGTGCTGTGTGGGTTGGAATGTTGGTTTATGATGAAAGCCAATGAACAAAAGTCATTGACTGGCTGAGGGATCTATTGAGAGCAAGACTGCAAAAAAAAAAAAAAAAATATGTCAGAAGAAGGGCAAGAAATCATGCTGCTACTGAAGATACAAGAAAAGACAATTGCAGTGGTTTGGAAATATGTGAAGAATGGACCTAGAAAGAATGCCATATATGGTACTATTCACCAGAGTGCAAGGGATTAGACATACAGGATGAGCTGCATAGATACAGAGGAGAATGACATAGAACAAAAAGGTTTAAAGATGAACAAAACAGTGAAGCTCTTCAACTGACAGATGGGAAACAAAGAGAAGAAAAATAATCTATAATTACCATTGAAATCAAACAGAACTGAAAGGCTTCATTTTACATCATCTATCCAATTAGAAAGCATACAAAAGGGGTGGGGGAATGGAAATAGTGTGTGTGTATGTGTGTGGTGTCATAAATGCCATTCTGGCCTGACACATGACCACGCGATTCCAAATGCAATCCTACTGACATCAGTGGAATGCATCATCACATAATTTGGTCCATAGCTCATTTAGATCTCAGGGGTAAAATCCCAGGTATATTGAAGACAATGAGAATTTGCACCTTAGGTGATTTATCACGGAACATTATTGTTACAAAGATGTTAATTGACTAGACAAACACAGAATGAGATTATAGTCTTTTTTGGTTTGGGCTCTGCCTGCCCCCTTCAATTGGCATGGTATTTGGCATTTTTTGAGCAGCTCAAATTTTGCTCTCCATTTCAGTGTAGTTCTGGTAACTTCAGTGGAGTTATTCCTGATTTACACCACTGAGACAAGAAAGCATTATCAGGTTCAGTATTATGCAAATCACAAAAGTCACAAATGTGCAGATTACTGTGGCCAAACTGGCTTTGTCAAGATGAGGAACAACTTTTTGGCCAGTCATAAATGGGAGAAGACATTTCTAGTGATTGTTACCTAAAAGTTTAGTATTAGTGGAGACCCAAAAGAGTGCATGCAGTAATTGGGGATAATAGGGAGCAAGTCTGTGTTACCCTTTAAATACCTGTTTTACTTTGGGGCTCAAGAAGCCACTAGACTTTAAAGGCAGTAAGCTATGGTGAGTTGATCTCTTTAATGTTGAATATGTAGGAAGGGAAATGGGACAGCTCTGTTCTCCCTACCCACAGAAGAATTATGCACTGTTTTCTGTCCTTAGGCTCATCGGGCTAAGTGCTATTCTCTCTTCCGTTCGTTGAAATCCAGAGTCTGACTCAGATCTTTTTAGCTAGGCATGTTGAAACTGGAGAGGCTGAACCAAAGAGATATTTTTTTCTAAAAAAATGCTTTCTATCTAAAATATTTGAGCTTTTGGTCACCGGAAATCAACAACAACAACAAAAATAATCAAAAGTGGAAAACATCTTGCTGAAGAAGGGAGTGTGTGTAGGGTGGTATGCATGTGTGGTGGTATGCGTGTGTGTGTGTAGGGGGTAATCTCCTATTTTTTTATAGTCTTGTCCTAATTTTCCTAACATGCTGCAAAGTTCATCCATTTGCACAGACAATTGGAGCAGGCTGGAGACAGTGCAGTGATAGATGACAAAGGTTGGGGGTAAAGGTCACTCTAGTTGGGGAAAGTGGAGTGTTCCTTTTGTTTTCCTCTTTCAATGCTGTTTTTTTCATGTTGCTTGGCTGATCCCATTTCACTTTGTGCAGGGCAGGGCAGGCTACTGGATTTATTATACATATAGCTCATATTTTAATGGTTACTTAAGGTGCCTAGAGCACACTGCAGGCACTTTTATTTCATATATTTTTAAAAATGTAGAAATCAAAATAAATTGTAGAATAATCTGTGCTGCTTGCACTAAATCCATGTATTGAAACAAGCTCTAAAATATCATTTTAAAGTGAGAAATCAAAGTTCTAGTAAAAGTATCTGTACTAAGAAGGTATTTATTGGAGAGAACCCAGAGGTTATGCTGACTTTGTAAAGGCTATTTATACACCTGTCAATTTCTCTTAGCAATGTAGCTCACTGATTTATCACAGCTATGTTAGCATTCATCCACTATTAGTTTTTTCTAGCACAGTCAGGAAAGACATACCAGGCTGAGTGGGTCTTTTATGAACAAAGTCAGAGTATTCTATAGCATCAATAATTAATGCTCCAAGATTCAGAGGCCTGGTCTATGCTACAGAGTTAGGTCAACATAAAGCAGCTTACATCAACCTAATTATGTCAGTCTACACCCTGCAACCTTGCTCCTGCTGATGTAAGTACTATACTACACCAACGTAACTCCACCCCAACAAGAGGCTTATGTCAGTGTAGTTAGGGCAACGTAGTGTCTGTGTAGACACTGCGGGTTATGCACATTGGCTGTTGGCTATCATTCTTGTCAATTTCACGGCTTCATGCTGGAGCTGTGAGATTGACAAGAAAGACAAGCTACCCCCTGGGCTCCTGCTCCTGGTTGGGCTGCGCCTGATTTCCTGCTCTCCATTTGGAGCTGGGCTGCCCCCTAGATCCTGGCTTCCTGCTCCCATCCAGCTTCTGCTTGGGCTTCACACACCAAGCTGGACTTCACCCGTCCGGCTCCCCACTCCCAGCCAGGCTTCTTCCTGGACTCCCAGCTCACAGGGAACCTGTCTGCAGTCCAGAGGCTCCTGGCTCTACACTCCCTGCAGGGAGACCAGTTGCACCAATGCTCCCAGCTCCCTGCTGGAAATCCAGGAGTCCCAAGGGGGTAGAGGGTCTCCCAGTGGTCGGGAGTAGAGAGCCAAGAGTCCAGGGAGAGGGGCAGCTGGTTTACAGGCAGCAGGGAGTGGGGAGCCAATGACCCGGGAGGGCATCCAGGCTCCTGGTGGCAGGGAATTGGGAGGCAAGAGCACCGGGGGGGAGGGGACAGCCCTGGGGAACAGCTGGGCTTCTGGAGAGGAGTTGTGTGCAGACCTGTGAGGCTGGGCTTTCAGCCCATCACACAGTCACTCTTAAGTCAGTGGAAGCATTCCTGTTGAAGATGTGCTCCACCGACAGATGGAGGGTAGTGTGGACATGAACCACCACAGTAATAACTGTGGTGGTTGTAAGTTGACCTAACATAGATTGACTTAAGTTTCTAGAGTAGACATGCCCACATTCACAGCATCATCCTAATTGCCAAATGTATTTAAATTGATTTAGATTGGTCCCTAGCAAATTGCAAAAGGCCAATATTCCACTCATCCTAAAAGAATTGTGTATGTTTTTAATGTACAGTTTCATGAATTAAATTTTCCCAGTTGTGTAGGAGATTTCAGTTATATAATACTGGTGATTCCAGATTGCATCAAGTCCAATAATTTGTTACATGACTGATTTCTGATGTGCTCAAAGAGCCATTCGTGTTCCCTATTCAGCAATGTTATACAATCACAGCTAAGAAGAGGAGATATTTAGCAGAAGGTGTAGGCCTTGCTGGAGTCCTAAAAATATGGACCAAAGTAGGATGTGAACCAAAGTAAGCCTTCTTAGAATAGTAGCACTAGTTACTAGTCCAGCTAATCACATGAATACATTCCTAAGAGGATAGTACAGGAACACACAGGCCCCTGGTAAGATAAGGAGGGAATGACAGGGTAATGGATGAGCTAACTAATTACACCGGGAATGTAATATATAACTTGTTTGTATCGATGTATAAAAGGAGAGTAATAGGAGGTTTAACTTTCTATTAGCCTAGGGGACAACACTATGTTAATTTAACTGATACCTTGTCATAGGCATACATGTATTATTGTACTCATAGCCAGCTGTACGGGGCACTAAAACCAGGGCTGTCAATTAATCATAGTTAACACTTGGGGTTAACTGAAAACAAAATTAACTCATTAATTTTTTTTAATGGTGTTAATTGCATACCTCTGGGTGGGGAGGGAGGCACTGACTGTGATGGGACCTGACAGTGTCTAGTTAGACACAGTAATCCAAACCACCTCTGAAGGGTGTGAAGAGAAGAGGAGAAGAGAAAAGAGAGGTAGGGCTCCGGCAGAGAGGTAGAGATCCTGACCCTGCCATGCCCCATTGCCATCAGCCGGCCTCTCACTCTGTGGACCGAACCTCCCCTCTGCTATCCCTCAATGCCCTCACTCCAAGGAGGTTCAAATTGACATGATCATCAATTGTATATGGTTTAATGAATAAAAGTGATTACTTTGCTGGTTTACTTTATTCTCAGGTTTAATGTTATCAGCTAATAAAGTGTCTTCTTTTTAGTTATCCAGTGTTGAAGAACTGGCATGCATATCCCTTCCAAATGAATTAGTAGTTAATTCCTGTACACTTTCTAATATTATAAATCATTTTCTTTAATTTTATGAGCTGTGAATCATGGCCAGGTCTTCCTTTTCTTAAAGAAATTAAAACTGTGTTAACAGTTAGCATCAGTGATTAAACTCTGTTCCAGCAAAGCACTTTAGCATGCAGTTATCTTTAAGCACATGGAATGACTTCACTGAGACTACTCCCCTCTTTTAATTTAAGCATGTGTGTAAGTGTGTGCAGGCTCGGAGTCTTAGGGGCACATTTTTTTTAACGTATTAGGTACCAAAGGATGCAGAAAAGCATAGAGGGGGATTTTCAAAAGTGCCTAACTCCAGCTGATTTCTTTAAGTGTCTAAGTAACTTTAAAAATCTGGACCTTAATGACTATGCAAAATACAAGTTTAATCTCATTGCTTCTTCCTCAGCCAAGATTTAGGCTCACTGAATCACTGGATTAGAAAATACACTGGGTTCACTTCCTAGTTCGGTTATTAAACCTGCAGGGTTAATTGGACAAGTCATTTCATCCCTGTGTCTCCTCCTACTATTTGTTTGTCTCCTCTGCTTACATTGGTAAGCTCTGTAGGGTAGGAATTGTCTTCCACTTTGTGTTTGTACAGTGCCTTGCACAGTGAGCCTGCAATGGTGGTGGAAGTGCCTATGCATACAACACAAATAATTAATTACAATGACTCTAAACAACTCTAAAGTTGTTCCTTTTTTCATAATAAAGTCAAAAATAAAACCATAGTATTTCATAATTATTATACTATAGTATAAATTTCTTAACAGTATATTACCAGATCAAACAAACATCAAAAGGATGCATTAATTGTGTACAAGTGCACCATAATCTTTCTCTTTCTGCACATTTTGACTATGAAATGAGTTTTTTTCCATGAAGACAGAAATAAATTACTGACATATACCAGTTTAAACCTAATCCTTAGAAACCCAATAATTTTAAGATACAGTCAATTACTTGAAATTATAGCTTTCCATACTATTTTTGAATCTGAATTGGATACCATAAGCTATGATAAAATGCAGTGATTAGCCTAGGTCTTTTTTCAAATTTAATTTAACAGGTACAGTACATTTTTTCTTAGTTCCTATCAAGCACATTATATAACTGCCAATTAACATCATGCGGAACCATCTGATGTGAGAAAAATCTAAATCAGAAACTTAAGTTTGGAATCCATTTGAATCTGGTAATTTCTTAAGTGACACAAGATAACAGGGATTGCAAAATGGAGATACAGCCATCATCTCTCCCCCAGTGGGAGTAGGTCAAGAAATTGGAGAGTTTGAAACTCATATGGGGAGCGGGGGGCAGGGAGAGAAAGACTGGACCAGGGAGACAGGCATCAAAAAGAAGTGGGGACAAGACATTATTTTCAAATGTGGTGCCTGAAGACAGGTCCCTAAAAAAATTAGGCATAGAAAGGAAAGATGGTACAGTGGTTGGAGTACTAACCTGGGCCTGAGAGAGCTGGATTCAGTTCCCTGCTCCAAAACTATCTTCTGTATGATGTCAGTCAAGTCATTTAGTTTCTTGAAGCTTCAGTTTCCCATCTCAAAATGGAGATAATAATCCTTCCCCAGTTTACAGAGGTGTTTGGTGGATAAACACAATAGAATGTCATGAGATACTCAGATATTATATTAATGGGGACAATGTAAGGAACTAAGGAAAGAAAAGAAAAACATTCAGTTTTCCAATATTGAGCTACCTTGGACTGTTAATTGACAACACAATGTTGCCTTTGTCAGGTTGGTTTGTTAAATGAGCCTGACAGCTGGGATCTTTTTCCCAGGGGGAAATCCAAGTATGAATTCCACTTCAAGGTTGACTTTTTTATGATTTTAAAGCTCTAATAGCATGGAAGCAAATCTACCCTCTATCTTTTGAAGACTCTAGAGAGTTCTCTGAAACTAACTGCACTCCTCCCATCCCAGCCCACTCTACATTTATCCCTGACTGACTTTCACTAGAAGTTACATGTACCTTAGTGGCTTTATTATTACTTTTTAATTTAAAAGAAACTATAGATATGTGTGTTAGAGGCACATTGGGATATATATCAGCATGAACGTGATGTTATACTCCAAAGCATAAAGGCCCAGTCAGACTGTTTAAAAATGGGACAGTCACCTTCCTTCACTTATTAATTGTGAACACAGACCATTTAAGATTGGAAAACATAATCCCAACTACATATAAAATGATGGGGTCTAAATTAGCTGTTACCACTCAAGAAAGAGATCTTGGAGTCATTGTGTATTATTCTCTGAAAACATCCACTTAATGTGCAGCAGCAGTCAAAGAAAGTGACCGGAATGTTGGGAATCATTAAGACAGGGATAGATAATAAGACAGAAAATATCATATTGCCTCTATATAAATCCATGGTACACCCACATCGTGAATACTGCATGCAGATGTGGTTGCCCAATCTCAAAAAAGATATATTGGAATTGGAAAAGTTTCAGAAAAGGGCAACAAAAATGATTAGGGGTATGGAACGGTTTCCATATGAGGAGAGATTAATAAGATTGGGACTTTTCAGCTTGGAAAAGAAACAACTAAGGGGGGATATGATAGAGATCTATAAAATCATGACTGGTTTGGAGAAATTAAATAAGGAAGTGTTATTTACTTCTTCTCATAACATAAGAGCTAGGGCTCACCAAATAAAATTAATAGGAAGCAGGTTTAAAACAAACAAAAGGAAGAATTTTTTCACACAATGCACAGTCAGTCTGTGGAATTCCTTTCCAGAGGATGTTGTAAAGGCCAAGACTATAACAGGGTTCAAAAAAGAGCTAGATAAATTCATGGAAAATAGATCAATCAATGGCTATTAGCCAGGATGGGCAGGGATAGTGTCCCTAGCCTCTGTTTGCCAGAAGCTGGGACTAAGCGACAGGGGATGGATCATTTGATGATTACCTATTGTGTTCATTCCTTCTGGAGCATCTGGCATTGACCACTGTTGGAAGATAGTATACTGGGCTAGATGGACCTTTGGTTTGACCCAGTATGGCCGTTCTTATGTTCTTATTATTAAAGATTTTATATGGGCAAAGTTATCAGTTCTTTGAGAAATAGAAAAAGATGATGCAACCATGAGAAATTTGAAAATCACAGGAAGGTGACTTTTGGACTACCTTAATCCTTCCTGTCCAAGTAATAGTAAAGGTCATAGAATCATAGAAGCTTAGGGTTGGAAGGGATCTCAGGAGGTCACCTAGTCCAACCACCTACTCAAAGCAGGACCAACCCCAACTAAATCATCTCAGCCAGGGCTTTGTCAAGCTGTTCCTTAAAAAGCCTCTAAGGATGGAGATTTCACCACCTCCCTAAGTATCCCATTCCAGTGCTTCACCACCCTCCTAGTGAAATAGTTTTTCCTAATATCCAACTTAGACATCCCCCTCTGCAACTTGAAACCCTTACTCCTTGTTCTGTCATCTGCCACCACTAAGAACACCCTAGCTCTGTCCTCTTTGGAACCCCCTTCAGGAAGTTGAAGGCTGCTATCAAATCCTTCCCGCCAACTCTTCTTTTCTGCAGACTAAATATGCCTAGTTCTGTCAGCCTCTTCTTATAAGTCCTGTGCCCAGCCCCCTAATAATTTTCAATGCCCTTCACTGGACTCTCTCCAATTTGTCCACATCCTTTCTGTAGTGGGGTGGGGGGGGAGGAACTGGATACAATACTCCAGATGTGGCCTCACCAGTGCTGAATAGAGCGGAATAATCACTTCCCTCGATTTGCTGACAGTGCTCCTACTAATGCATCCCAATATGCCATTAGCCTTCTTGGCAACAAGAGCACACTGTTAACTCATATCCAGCTTCTCATCCACTGTAATACCCAGATCCTTTTCTGCAGAACTGCCATTTAGTCAGTTGGTCCCCAGCCTGTAGCAGTGCATAGTATTTTTCTGTCCTAAGTGCAGGACTCTGTACTTGTTGTTGTTGAACCTCATCAGATTTCTTTTGGACCCTATCCCTACCTTCCAATGTATCTACCTCTCCCCCCAGCTTAGTGTCATCTGTGGACTTGCTGAGGGCGCAATCCATCCCATCATCTAGATCATTAATGAAGATATTGAACTGGCCCCAGGACTGACCCCTGGGTTACTCCGCTTGATACTGCTGCCAACTAGACAGCAAGCTGTTGATCACTCCCTGTTGAGCATAACGATCTAGCCAGCTTTCTATCCACCTTATAGTCCATTAATCCAATCCATACTTTTTTTAACTTGCTGGCAAGGATACTGTGGGAGATTGTGTCAAAAGCTTTGCTAAAGTCAAGGTATATCACGTCCACCACTTTTCCCATATCCACAGAGCCAGTTATCTCATCATAGAAGGCAATCAGGTTGTTCAGGCATGTCTTGCCCTTGGTGAATCCATGTTGACTGTTTCTGATCACCTCGTCCTATTCTTATTTTCAATATATTTTGTTTATATATATATCTGGGCCAGGCATCATAAAAGTCATTGGGTCTTTATTTTGTTACTTCATATCATAAGCTAAAAGTGCACACTTCTAAAATTTTACATTGTACTTTACTGTTGGCATGGATATGCATTTGTCTATATTGATCTTCAGGACAATCAGGCTTTCCACTGAATTTCTCCTTCTGACTAGTTCAGTAACTGACTTTGCCATCCATGACAGCAGCTATTGTCTGTATATAACATGTGATACCACTCACTGCTTCCATCCTATTTATTTTAGAGTAACCTTCATCGTTTTTCACATGGAAAAATATATATCAATATCTTATATCCTATATCAATCAAGAGAGGTGACAGTAAAAGCCCTGCATCATACTGTGCTGTAAAATAAGACTTTCTAACTTTCTTTATTGACTATTACTGAAGCCCTAGGCTATATATATATACACTGTAGTTTGCACCCAGTTTTATAATTGTTCCTTGTTTAAAATATACAATACTTGTTCAACTAAACCATCTGAGCATAGGATAAGTATTGATGTATTCACTAGTAGGATTTTACCTCAGATATCAGTTTCTGTTATTTGCCCAAATACAATGTTTACACATGCAGACCAACTCTACTGGATACTAGGGGACTTCACTGCTCACCAAGATCTGTGATGTGATATGTTCATATCACCTGTGCATAGACAGATCTGGATAAAGTTCATTCTATCTAGCCAATTTTCTTCCTTTCTCCTTCCAACAATAAACTCTAAAAATATTAATTAAGTTCCCAGAATGATTCTAGAAATGTAACAGAACTTTATGATCACATGTCCTTCTGTGAACCTCAGATGTCAGTTTATTACTATTGAAATAAAATGAAGGTAAAGACAGTCCCAAGCCACAATCTCAGCCCCCGAGTTTTATGGGTATCCATAATCTGAAACCAGATCAGAATCTGAATTTTACAAATAGACTCCAAATTTATGATGGTCCAAATCAAACAAAACTAGAAGTGTATGAAGTCAGGATCCAAATTTTGTAACCCATCTCTTGACTTAACACATAGCAACACAAAGGTGTAGTTCACAAGGTCATCTTTTTGTTTAAATTATGCTCCCTTGTGAAACCAAATGCTTTCTCGTAGATCACAACAAGAATTTTGCATCTGAAATTTATCAGCTACAGCTAGTGCTAATGGTGTTAGGCTACCTCCCAGTAAGTCACAATATGCACAGTTCTTCTTTCTAATAAGGCACCCTGCTCCATTTGTTGTACCAGTGTATGCAAATATTGTTACCCTCAAGGGTATCTGCTGGATTAGCTATAGAAGTACCAGCAGAGGCAGTATGAAGAGAAGAGAAATGAGATTTTTTTTCTCCAATGCTTAGTGCTTGAGGGAATATGTAGATGCCTTTTGATGTTTAAATCTTAAAGTGTTATGTTTATCAAACATGGGAAATCTATTCATTTGAGAATTTGAGGCAACTGATTATTTATTTGAAGCTGTTCATCATGAACATGCAATGTTAATGACTAATAAGAAGGTTCACTTTTAAAAGTATATACCTGCAGCAGCTTTTGGGATGCCTGAAAACAATATTATACCACAAATGCTGTAATTCTCTTCCAGTTCATGTAGGAGGTGACATTTCAAAATCAAAGCACTTGTTTAAAGTTGAATATTGTTCTTAGTCTTAGATCAAATACAAACTGCAGTGCATTGACATATGTCTTCATTTAAAGAACCAAATTTGAAAACTGAACACTGCACAAAATTAGAATTATGAAACAAATATTATTTCAAACAAGATCATTTTATGTCAATCCAAAATGCAAGCAGAAGGATATTTCTGGGTATATTTGTAACCCATTCTAATGCTGTGGCATTAAAACATTAGAGATGGAGCCACACTGTTTGAAAATTTGGCTGTTTTAAGGTTCATTTTATAACCAAGTTCTATAAATCATTGGGGAGTGCTGATATTGTGTTTTTGTTTTGTTTTGTTTTTTAATCACCAAAGCACTGGATTAACACTGAAAACAAATGGTTCCCTTCCTAAGCAAATCAAGCAAGGTCTGGACTGCAAATGGAAAATGTGGGAGCCAAAAGTGGGGTGGGGATGGAAAAGGAATCAAAGAAAGGGAGACCTGGAGGCAGAAAGTGAAGGAGAGGACAGGAGAACAGATGCAAGAAAATGGAAAAGTGGGGAAGAGCCTTAGAAAAGAGAATGACAGATGACTAGTGGGAGACTCCTGTTGCAGCTGAGGTAGGGTCTCTTGTTCAGAGGGGTGCTTAATTTAGTTTTGATTAGGTCTTAATTTTTAATCAAACTGAATTGTTGTTTCATATATTCACACCACTTGTTGAGGTAGAAAGAGGACATTGGTTACTTGGCTGATTGATGGCACTTTGGCTCATGTGATGCTGAGTAACTTGAGAATTTTAGTCTACTTGCTCAAAATAAGATCTCAGAGGCATGGAAATGGTAAGGGAAATACCACTTAATGATTTTCTAGTCTACAGTGATAAGGTTTGTGGAGGTTGTGATGGGTTCAGTCACAGAAAGCCCCTTGGGACTGTCACCTCCCGTGATGAAATTACCTCTGAGCCCCTTTTCCAAGCCAGCTTGGAACTTCCTGAACCCTGGCTTGTTGAGCCAGACACGCTAGCCTGCTGCAACATAGACCCAGGGTCCAGGCCACGCCCCCAAAGCTACAGGATTTAAGTGAAAACAGCTCTTCAGGTTACCTGATTCCAGCACACAGACATCCAGCTCCCAATGGGATCCAAACGGCAAATAAATCCGTTTTACTCTGTATAAAGCTTATGCAGGGTAAACACATAAATTGTCCACCCTCTATAACACTGATAGAGAGAGATGCACAGCTGTTTGCTCCCCCAGGTATTAAGTACTTACTCTGGGTTTACTAATAAACAAAAGTGATTTTATTAACTATAAAAAGTAGGATTTAAGTGGTTCCAAGTAATAACAGACAGAACAAAGTAAGTCACCAAACAAAATAAAGCAAAAACATGCAAGTCTAAGCCTAATACATTAAGAAACTGATTACAGGTAATATCTCATCCTCAGAGATGTTCCAATAAGCTTCTTCCACAGACTAGACTCCTTCCTAGTCTGGGCCCAATCCTTTCCCCGGGTACAGTCCTTATTTGTTCCAGCAGACATCTTAGGTGTTAAGCAGTGGCTTTCTCATAACTGTCCCTTTTATAGCTTTGGCACAAGGAGGGAATCCTTTGTCTCTCTGGGTCCCCACCCCTCTTTCTAAATGGAAAAGTACCAGATTTAAGATGGATTTCATTATCAGGTGACATGGTCACATGTCACTGTAAGACCCCAGCCTCCATTCTTCCTGGGCTTGCAAGTAAACAGAGCCATTTACAGTTCATTGATTCTGAAGCACCCTTAATGGCTTCTACTTAATATGTTTACATCCATAATGCAAGTTTATATCTTATTCTCCTAACTCCAGACATAAAAATAATACATGCAAACAAATAGGATTAACACACTCAATAGATTATAAACTTTGTAATGATACCTTACAAGAGACCTTTTGCATAAAGCATATTCTAGTCACATCATATTCACATTCATAAGCATATTTTCATAAAACATATGGAGTGCAATGTCACAGGAGTGCTATATTAATATTGCAGATTTTAAACTGTTTTTAGCTTCCTTTTAGTGAAAGAACATTTCTGATTGTAAATGACAGCATGCTTTTTTGAACTACAAAGTCAGAATACCTAATAGTGACTTGGTTGTATGCTGCTGTGAGGTTAGAATTCTGTGGCAGCCTGTTTAAAATACAATTTGTCTCCTCTAGTTCAGAAACTGCAATTTGACTTCTAGCAGTGTAGCGTGTTACTGCTTCTATCCGAACTTTCCACTGTATAAATACAGAGCCAGACCCTCAGCTGCTATAAATCAGCACATTCACTGGAGGTACACTAATTTGCACTTCCTGTGGATCTGGTCCAGGAAAAGTATCAACATCTCTGGTAGAATGCAGTCACTGAGAGGTTACAGTCCTTCAAAGGAACTATTCAACATCAGGAAACACTGTTATCACTGTCAATTTTCTGTTCAGCACAGCAAACTCCTGTTCAACATCAGCTACATCTCATTCTGAAATATGTGATTTGTGAACATTATTGAAGGCTTCACTGATTCTTCATTGTGCAGTGCTGTTCAACTTTAACAATATCCCACCTTTACAGTAGTTTTTCTCCATCATTTTAATGAAACACTAGTAGCCTGCATTAGTTGGTGGTGAGAGTGCTGTTTTCTCAAAACACTACATATTTCCTTTTCCTACTAGAAAATAGAGAACAAATTAGAGAATTGACAGCTTTTTTTGGTAGTGGTGATGGTAATGATGTTACCCCTCTGACTGATGCCTACTCTCAACACTGGTGGAATATCAGACTTGGCTACTCTCAGCATGTTTCCAGAAAAGAATGTATTGTACTAATGAAAAACAAAATAAATAAAAGTCAGATAAATCCACTTTATGTACTGGTACAGAGTCCTCATATGGTTGTGCCCATGTGGCAGAGTCATAGATGCATTGATTGACGGGAGTGAAGAGTCTACTCCCCATCTTGTAGATCCCTGAAGTAATGGAGCTGTTTGGAGCACTGAATCCTTACCAACAACCTGTGAGGTTCCATTGTCGGTGCATGACTGAAGCAACTAGAATCTATTCTGTAATGGACCAAACAACCACTGAATTTATGCTTTCCAATGCCTCAGTGATGAAAAATTACATGGAGTAAGTATGGAAGATGAGAAGGGTATTGGGATGGCCAACATGCACCATTTGACTGTAAGTCTCATATCTTTGATGGTTCTCCACAGCATGCAGGAGTGCCCGGATTTGGGGTAAAGTACAGCAACTTCTCAAAATGACTGGGGCTGCTGCACAGCTGTTTTGCCCAGTAGAGGATAGGGAGTAACTGATCTGGAGCTTCTCATGTCCCCGTTCTGTGCCTGACCATCATTTCTTCCCCAATAGGCAGCAGCCCTGTGGAGTGGATTTTGTTCCACTGAATAAGCCCTATGTGTGCTGGAAATGCAGTATTGTATATGTGGCCTGCTTCCAAAGATATGGAGTGCTTATTCCTGTTGAAACATGTACTAAATTTGTACCATTTTGGGCAATGCAATGTTATGTAGCACAGTGTCATTTTGAAAGTGTAAAATTAAATAAACATCAAAATTGACCTCCACCTGCGCCAATCAGTTATTATTTCCCCATTGATTATAAAGGGAAATGTATATTTCCTCTCACACAGACTGTTCTGTTAGAGCACACAAACCTAGTGTGTGTGTGTAAATTGTCTAAAAGAAAAAAAAACTATTTTTGAAATAGCATTTGTATATTCAAGTGGAGCAATTGATTATATGATGTATGGTTGCATTTAACAAGGAGCTATAATGGAGCTTTTAAGAATTCAGAGGGAGCGTTCATATTTAACTCTTTGTGTGGTACTAAGTCTGAGGAAAATAAAGACACTGTGCGGTCATGGAAAAATATACTACTGTACCTTCCACTAAGAAAGACATTGGAATTTAGTGCTGGAAATGTGCAGTAAAACAAATACATCCCAAAGTAGATAACCTGATTATGAGGAAAGATGAAATGGTTTTCTCTCTCCCTATCATTTTATGTATTATGTACTTTGTGGAGACATCAGTAGCAACTCCATAGTAAGGCTTTATTTTGATTTCTACTTAATGGAGAATTATCCTCCTCCCTCAGTTTATGTTATACTGATTGACCACTGTCTGACAATATTCAAATATTACAGACAACAAATATACTAAAAATATATCCTTGGTATAACCCATTTCCAGCTGGAAAGTCAACAGGTTTTCACTCATGGAACAGACAGGAAAATTAGGCCCTTTATCTCCTGTTCTAGGGCTAGCTGTCTTTCAGGTACCTTATTTTTTTACTTTCATTAGCAGCTATATGGTGCCCAGTCCTGGTGCTTCATCTTCTTTAAGTGCAACTACCTGTTTATATTAGGGTTACCATATTTGACAAATAAAAAAAGAGGACCCTCCATGGGGCCCTGGCCCCGCCCATTTCCCACCCCAGCGCCGCCCCTTCCCCGCCCCAACCCTGCCCTAACTCCGCCCCCTCCTTCCTCCCACTCCCAGCCACGCGAAAAGGGCTGCCCGAGTGCTACCGGCTTCACGGTTTGCCGGCCAGCCCCCAGACCCTGCGCCCCCGGCTGGCGCTTCCGCAGCACAGCTGAAGCCCGGGAGGGGAAGCGCCCAGCTGGGGGCGCAGGGTCTGGGGGCTGCCCGACAAACCATGAAGCCGGTAGCGCTTGGGTTTCGGGCAGCCCCTATGCCTCTGGACCCTGCGCCCCCAGCAGGGCACTTCCCTTCCCGGGCTCCGGTGACGCAGGGTCCGGAGGCATGGGGGCTGCCCAAAGGCCGTAGCGGTCGGCTCTTAAACAGAGCCGAAGAGTCAGGGGAGGAGCAGAGCTGCCGCGGGAGGGGAAGTGCCCGGCCGGCATTTTCCCGGACATGTTCGGCTTTTTGGCAATTCCTCCCGGACGGGGGTTTGATTGCTGAAAAGCCGGACATGTCCGGGAAAAAACGGACGTATGGTAACCCTAGTTTATATAGCCAGTTCTGTTATCTGAAGATTAACATAGCACTTCATGTCAGCCAAGTGTTTTAACATGTTCTGAAAATTAAAACAAAAAGTTTGTCAATCCTCCTCTCAGTTCCTTCCCTGTACAAGGAGATTTTGACGGACCAGTAAAAGGCCAGGGACCACTACTGATACTGTAATATTGATTATCATCCTTGTTGCTGACAGCTGCCAAACTAGTAGATGTTTTTGCAGGCCTGTGAAGTAGCTTTAACCTTAGCATGATTAAACCAGGGAAGGATGGAGTTTGGCCAACCACGGGAAGGGAGCTTCTTGCTCAACCTTTGCCTGACCTGGTGTCCCTCCTTGATGAAGTCTCTGTTGGTGCTGGGGTCTGTTTTTTTAGGAGAAAAACAAGAAGCTTATCTATATTTAGCTTTTGGGATGTGTCTGTCAGGGCCTCAAGGCATGCAGATTCTGCAAGAACACATCTGGCTAATTAGAAATCTGAGGAAACCTCTTGCTTAGCTTTTGAAACTGCTTGCCTGACAATTTTTTTTTTTTTTGGATTGACATGTCATTGTCTACTAACAGGGATAAATAAGGCAGGGGGTGGGAGAAAAGTTTGGGCTAGTTGGATCTCTTCATGGATGCATTTTAGGGTCCCCACCGGTAGACAGAAGACTGGCTATTGGAAGGCTGCTACTGTCCCACTCGAGAGCCATACCAAACTTTGGTAATTATTGAGGATTGGGGGTAATTTGCTAAACTGTTGTGGACATGTATAAGTGCTTGAGACTAAATAAAGTATATTTTTAAGGGAGAGCACTCTTGTATGGTACTGTTTGTGCCAGCCATCTATTGGTAGGATGGCCATGTCTCCATTGATTTATTTCCTGACAGCACCTCACACAGAGTGAAATTATCCCAGGTAACTTCCCCAACACCCCAATTCCTGGCACATGTATTATAAACAAAGACAAGATTTTGGCCCTGAAGACTGGGGGTGGGGTGGTAACAAACAAAACCAAAATAAAACACCTTTCTGGCTGCACATTAAACTGTCTCAATGTTAAAATAATAAGCTCATGATTAAGCCCTTATTTATTATAATAGATACTGACATGACATATGATTCTCAGTGTCAATGCATTTTACTTATAAATATTTTAATAAATACCATCTCCCTTCTTAATCATCTTGCTATAATTCATTTTAGTTTGACAACAGAAGTGACTAGTTCTCCTCAGTATTTCACAGTATGTAAATGATGCAATTATCACCTCAACCAGACGTCACTCCTTTTTGCATTACAGTTTGCTGTTGTAAAAGGAGAATATAGAAGACACTTCAGTGACTTTAATGATTAACCATTTATGTGATGTGACTTCTATTAAATGAACAAGAGACCAAAAAGATTTTTTTACAGGTAGCAAGTCATCATGAGATAGCCACTGTATATTTGAAGCTGCGCTCCTCTAGCAAGGTGCTGAAGGCACTTGGCATGTTCTTTGTTAGTTCAGTGATTATAGGGGAAATCATTACAGAAGGGTGCATCCAGTTGCTTGCCTGTTTTATCAGTTTGTTTGTGAGAACAAGGACAAAGGCTAGTGTTCAATCTCCTAGTCAGCTTGGCTTAGTGTTTATCAGCTTCTGTCAGATTGTAGAGTTTCAGTAGGGTAACTCAGCCTGATTTGAGAAATGGCCTGGTCTTGCAGCAGGATGAATATTTTAACCAGAGGTTTAAAATGCTTCCAAAAGAGCCCCTTTGCAAATATGGCAAAATGCAAATATAAAGGATTAGTCTTTGGTGGTGGGTGAGAGGAGCTAATCTTCAGCTGGTGTAAATCAACATAGTTCTGTTGACTTAAGTGGGGCTTCATCCATTTATAGCACCTGAGTTTCTGTCTCAAATTATTTGTAATTTTATCTGTTTATTGTGTAAAAGGAACCTACACTTTTTTAGCCATGCAGGTTTCTTTATCAATATTGTGACCAGTCTGTCACATAAATTTTAAGATTTTACTTTATATGATGTAATTAGTATTACTAATAGGAACCAATGTGCAGTATGGCATAATATCAAGCCATATTATGTTATCTACCAGCAATATACAGCCACTTCTAGGATGGAATGTGGCAGGAACTCATAAGTTTTAAGGAGGGCAAGTGAAGAATAGCTTAGTCAAATTAATCTACATATATAATATAAAATATTTGTGCCTGGTGTATATACCGATGAATGAATAAATTGGGCTTGAATAGCTGGTAACCTGTTCCTATTACACTACCAGCACTTTACCCACAAGCATCCTAGTGCACCATGAAGCAGTCCACACATTGATTTAATTGTCTTTGGTGCTATTTTGTATTTTGGTTAAATATTTGATTAATCTGTACTATTATTAAAGACATCATGACAGCAGGTGTAAGTTGTTTTTTTTTCCGAATCACTAAAAATACAACTCTAACCACTATTAAATACTTCTACATATTTAATTCTACCTCCCATTTTTCCCCATAAAGCTCACTTAAAATATTAATTCTTTCAAAGAAATATTCATGACCTTCCATATCTGTCTGATCAATTTATTACAGTTGCTATTATACTGACTGTTATAACTTAGTGAAAATACATTGTTTAAATACAACTATTATACACCAGCTGTTATAATTCTATGGTGATAGAGACATCATGGCTATACCATATTTTGCAGACAAAGGCAGTACTTCCAGTAGTGGGGCCTGAAGCCACACTGTGGGAAAAGGGAGTTATGAAGGACAAGTCAGGAGTGTAGAAAGTTTGGACAGACCACTCAATTGTTCTCACCTCTCAGCTTTCATTTTTTTAAGAAGTAAGGGCCAGATCCACAAAGGCATTTAGGCACCTAACTGCCACTTTAGGAACATAAGTAAAAAAATCATACCTTCAAAACACCCACTCAGCTGCCCCCTAGCCCTGTAAGCACTGACATTTCTTCTGGTGGTCATGCACAAAACTGCTAAAGTCCTGATGACATCTAAGCCACTTCAGGACCCTCCGGATTGGACAATCTCCAATTTATCTTGCCTGCAGGGCAGCAGCACCAGTGTTTAGAGCACTGAGGTAGAATGGGAGAAACCTAGGTTCAAATACCCACTCGGTCTCATCAGAAACAGAGACTTGAACCCAGTTCTCTCACCACCCAGGGGAGATTCCAAACCATAGCTCTTAGGGCAGTCTGGGGTGGGTCTCTCTCAACCTCTCTTGTTGAAACTTTTCAACTTTTTATAAATACTTTAAATATTCTTTGCAGTAGGGACTGGAAACTGGGTTTCCCAGGTGAGTGCTCTAGCTATTGGGCTATTGGACATAAGGGGGCGTGGCATTCCCACCACTACTACTCATTGTGAGAAATGTGCCTAACTCATATCACCCCTAACCATTGGGGAGAATTTTTAGTTGTCAATCCCAAGTGAACAAAGAAGCCTCCCTCTGGCTCCAACTTAAGTGCTTAACTCCCTGAGAGGCATGGGGCAAGGTCACAACATTCTCCTGGCCATTTCCTATTAGCTTATTTAGGCAGCTCTCCATTCAGCTTCCTGGCTTCTGTGAATCCCGTTCTCAGGTGCCATGCATTGTATAGGGAGCTTGGGTGTCAAACTCAGGGCTATGCATTCCACTAGGCAGCCAGGCCCCTAAATGTTAATGTTGCAATTATGAGTTTAAGTCTTCTTTGTGGATGTAAAATAAGGCTATGTCTATACTACCAGCTAGTGGTGTGATTCCCCTGCTTATGTACACATACTTGTGCTACTTGTTATTGAGCTAGCACAGAAATAAATAGGAGTGTAGTTACAATAGCATGGATAGTGGCAGTGGAGGTGCGGCTGAGCCATGAAGAGTACAAACCTGCCTGGAATCTGCCTAAAAAGAGAACTGTGTTAACTAAGAAAGACGTTTAGCATAAGATGTCAAAATAGATACCCGTCCCTACAACTGAACACTAAGCTATAATTCAGCCCAAAGGTTTGGCTTATATCACAAAGATCAACAGTATAGTTCAAATGGTTTATGAAAGGCAAAACAAACAAACAAAAACAAACAAACAAAAAACTTGACTTACAAATGCAGACATTAAATAGTGCATTTTCATGGATTTTGTGCAGTCAATAATAAAACGAATTATCTTGTATACAAGTATCCAAAAATGGGAAGCATCAGAAAAGTTTATATAAGCTTAGAGAAATAGCAAAAAATATATTTATCTAGAGTTGTTTTGAAAACTTTACATGATCTGAGAACTAAGTGAAATCTAAAAAAGGAAGCCCATAACTATATTACAAAATTAGGAAGTTTATAACGTTTTTGATATGAAAAAGCTTCTAGTTACTTACTGTGAAAGGCATCCCTTTAAAGTAGTTAGTAATTATGATTGATAAATTAATGTGAGAAAACAATCATTTTTCTGACGTCACGAGAACTTGTATAACATTTGATGAGAAAAATTCAATTAAATGAAACAACATTTAAATACTGTTTTAATCATACTGATCTTTAACAAGCAAGTACTATTAAATTCTTTTATTTATGTTTCATCCGACAACTGATTTACAGTTTCACACAGTATGAAATAACTGACTGACAGCAATGGAATGTGAGGTTTCTCACCTTGGTTCAAAGCTAAGTCACCATGCTATTGCCACCAAAGGAGTAACTCTGGCAAATAGTGACTCATGGAAAATAAGCTGTAGGTGGCAGTCCAGTTCCAGACTGTACAACACATAATAAAAAAAAGACACCAACATAGTTACACTTCTCTGGCACTTATGAAGGCTGTCTTTGCTGAAGTTATTAACTGTGTTCTTGTGGAGACTGGCCTACTATTTTACCCTACAGGAGCTGCCCCTATATGTTTTCAGAACCTAAAGCAGGGGTAACTTAACTGTTTCACTCCAGGTGGGGGGGTGTCAGGAATAAATTAATGGGAACATAGTAATTCTGTCTGATAAAATATTAATACAAGTAAACGTGCTCTTATCTAAAACTATAATTTATTAGATTTAAGCACACACAGATATAAGTAATAGGTTTAGAACATCCCAAATTATTACCTAGAATCTGGGACGATATTGAGTAATTTACAGCTGTTAGGGAAAAGTTTTCTCAGGACAGCTTCAGAGGACTGCTCCAATGTACACTCTATCATCTAGTCTTTTAAAACGAACTTTTACAAAACACACAGCTCATAGTGACCCCTACTTGGTCATCACCTCTCCTAATTTCAATAAACTACTCATCAACAAATATTCCTAACAATCTTAGTCATAATAAACTTCTATATCAAAGGCACTCAAAATTCAAGGTTACCATCCACTTATTTTTTATTTCAGTCTCAAATTGTTGACTCTTTCTCTTCCCTTCTCCCACTCTGATTAGCAGGAACAACAAGTCTTGCCTCCAGAAGCTTTGCTTCTTCAAATAAACCCTTAACTAGGTGGCATTCTATTTTATTAATTCATGGTGATTGAATGCACATAATATGGTTGCAATTAACTTGATCAAAATATAGGGTACACCCCCTCAAATCTGGGGCAACACCTTCAGGCTGCAGGTTGAAGAATATTATTGTTAGTATGGTAGGGACAAGTGTCAAGGCTGATTCCCCACTCTGGCACTTCGAGTGCAGAAGGTGGGGGCCCACAAGGATTTTAAAAATGAATACTTGCCACTTCAGGCTTGCATTAAACCCCCAAGGTTACAGCTTTTCTCTGACCTTGGCTTGGTAAATGCTGCCACCACCTAAATGAAAAACTGCCTCTTGCAAATCCTGGAAAAACTCACTTGGGAAGTTTTCCCTGAGGCCCCTCGGCTTTTCCAGTCCACCCTCAGGGAAGCTGAGAAGAAAACAAACAAAAGGGAAACCCAGCTGTTGCCACCACCTAATTGAAAAACATATGCATAGACCTTTTAAGACACAAAGATCAATCAGGTTCTTAAAAAAGGTACATTTTATTAAAAACAAAAAGAAAGAAAATACATCTGGAACTTAGGCTTTTGCTAGATTTTAAAAGAGTAATTCCAAAATTTAAGCACCCAAAATAGCTTTCTTGGGGGTTCAGCTTAAATGTTACAAGCAAATAAAAGTATCTGGGGTTGTTAGCACAGAAGAATCCACAAGCCTTACAGAAAATAAAAGAAATAACCCTAATTGTGACTATCTAAATGTTCCCTGTCCCAATGAATTGGGTATGGACGATTAATTTTCATACCTGGTCCAAACTTTACACAGCATTCCAGCTGCCCCCATCTCTTCAGCCCAGAGAGAACAACAAAGAAACAAAGGGAAAGTTTTAAAAAGTTCTGGCCTTCCCATTGGCTCTTTTGTTCAGGTGCCCACTCCCTTTTCTTTACTTGGGGATTTTTTAATCCTTTACAGGTAAAGCAATCAGTCACCAAGAGGGACTTTATAGCTAACTGCCTGGCTGGTGTCCATAAAAGGGAGCTCCCCCCCTTCATTTATCACAACAAGCTAGTACAGCCTCATATTATTAAGCTTCAGTCACTAAAGCTGTAGCAGGCTCTAAATCCTTTAAACATTTTAAGAGAACAATGATGCAACAAAAGTACTGAACTCTCCATTGAAAGAGCACTTATATTCTGAGGTACATACAAATGTGGCTTTCAAAAAGTCATAGACGTTAGAGATTTAAAATACCTGTGATGTCATCTTGACCTTCTCCAGTCCATTAGGTTTGTTTTCTACACAGTCCACAGCTAGTGCTTCATGCTGTTTGAGTAGCTGTGGGTTATTTTAAACTAGTGCTCAAATATCATGGTGATTATTACTGTGTAAGAAGGGCTGGGGTGGGGAGACCGCACTGGGGGCAGTGCAGAGCTTGGGGGGGGGGCTCAGCCCAGGGAGGCACAGATGGTGGTCAGCCCGAGCCCCCGCTGCAGGCAGCACAGGGTTCAGGGGTGGGGGTGAGCTCCCAAACTCGGGGTGGGGTCAGCTCCAGGCAGCATGGGACTCGGGAAGGGGGGGTAGCAGCGCCACCTGGGGGCGGCACGGGGCTCGGAGTCAGCCCCAACCCCAACTGTGGGAGGCACTGGGTTGCGGGGGGAGACCTGGCCACGGGCAGTCTGGAGCTTGGGGAGGGGGGCTCAGCCCCAGATGCAGGTGGCAGGGGGTGAGGGGTGGATCAGTGCTTCATAGAATAATCCCTTCTATCCTTCTAGGTTAAAGCTTGTTTGTCCTCTGGGTCACTGGGCTAGGTTGCAAGTTACTTTTCCTCATTGCTGCCATCCGCTTGTCATTTTCCCAGCCAAACCCAGAGCTCTCTAGGATTCTACAGCTGAAGAGCCTCCCAGAACATCCTATTCCTTTCATATCTCTCTTACTGGTTCCCTTTTTCCTGGTAGGCTCCTGAACTATGACACATTTCTCCAACTTGACTCTACCACAACCAGCGTTCCCATTCCTGGCAAGTATCTCTCACTGACTGAACAGAACAACAGGTTTCTCTTTATGTACTGAAGCTCTCTCACATGATTCTCACCCATCCCCTGGACTCCAAGTTCTATAACCAGGCTACCAGATTAAGCCATCCACAAGTGAAGAAGGGAGAAGTGTGAAGCTAAGATCAGGGTAGTAATAATGAAAATATGTGGATAACAATGTGTAAAAAGTAAAAGTTCTGTGTTTTTTTAAAAGATTTTGCTTGTTTTTCATTTTTTAATACAAAAGTATGTCTAAGAAGGTAAATTAATGATCAGAAATCCCCACTAGCCTGCAAACTAAGCTTTAATCTGTTTTTCTCTGTCACTCTTAACACAGACTCTCATTGACTTTAATCCTTGAGTAGAGACTGATTCAAAAGAGAGTAAATATCTCAGGATATAGCCTATTATTAGCATTGCTAACAGCAGTAATGGGCAATATTAACAATATTGCATTGCTTTTTTGGAGTTCCCGTGTCACATTTTCAACACTAATATTTCTAGTACTTCTAAGCTGTGTCCCATAAACATTTTTTATTTTTGACTTAAATGATTAGATAATGTTATTGCTATATTTTCAGAATTCCTCTTTTGTGAAAAAATACAGAATGTGGACATTATTTAATCATTAGCATCCGTTGCCCACGTTTCTAAGTCTACATCTACATCTGAGCCCGGAGGTGTGGTGCCCAGATCTTCTAGGCATACCTGCACTAACTCTGCTTGAGCTAGCTTGCTAAAAATAGCAATGTAGCTTGGGCAGCATGGGAGGCAGCTTGGGCTAGCCACTCAAGTTTGCACCCAGGGGGCTTTAGTGGATGTGTATGCGGATGGCTATCCTAAGCCACACCTTGTGCTGCCATAGGTACCCTCCTAGTTTTAGCACGCTAGCTCAAGCAGAGCTACAATGGGTGCCTCTACATGAGCTGGGAATCAAACTTCTATATGTAGACCCACCTTAACTATATTCCTCTTTTACATAATCTAACCCATTTATCAATAATGATCACCACCAGATGAGACTTGTTTATCCTACAGTATTTGCTGGGGTTTGTCCCTGTCCCAGCTGGAGTTTGCTCATCAAGTAGTTTAAAGGTTTGCTCAGCTCTGTATAAACTTTATCTATTCAAAGATTTTTTTTAACTAAAATTTCATTTTATATACAATAACCAAGAAGGATGATGAGCCAGCTTGACATGATGGATGAGCTTATATGATGCTGTCACTTAAATCTCAAGGAAAAAATGAAAGATTGATACTATAATTAAATTTCATAATTAGCAAGTCTATCTGGTGTGCCTACCAGCATAATTTTAGGGAATTTGTGTCTTCCTTAAGTCTAACTTGTATAATACTTTATTTAATCATAGGCAGCTGAACAATTATGAGCTATAGGAGTGAATACTGAAGAAAAACAGTCTTGTTCCAGTGTCATTAATGATGCTGTCCTTTCTAAAGGAAACTACAAAGAGTTTCATTTCTGAATTGTCAATCAAAGAAATCATTTCATGAGTCCAGAAGGATGTCAGTATCTTTCTGTTTCCCTTACTTCAAAGTGCCCTACATATACTGATGAACAATTAGATAATAAATAAGCAAGCTTTCTGTAAAGATGAGCCAGGTAAGCTCAAAGGAATGTAGGTACCTATATAGGCTATCATCAGAATAGATATTTTGTATAACCAGTTGAAAATTTTCATCAAAACTGTTTTTGACAGAAAATTGGGATTTCAACTAAACACAATTTTTTGTGATAAATTTTCCATTGAAAATTTAGATTTTGTATTGATAAATTGAATGCCTGAAAACCAAAAGTTTTCAGCCAAAACCACAACTATTTAGGCAAAATAAATAAATATTTTGAAATGGAAATACTGCTAATATGCTTTATGGGAATTGTAGTTCAGTTGCCTCATGTTCCCATTCTCCCCAATGGGCCAGGCTCCCCAGCCATACTTGATTTCACATTCACAGTGGCCATGGAACACCAAACATGTACTGCCTTCCCTCACCAAAGATCACTGTGCATCATGGGAGAACCATAAAGCATGGCACTTCCAGTCACTACTACTCTGGATGAATTCAGTCAGGATTGGTGTATATTTATTTTCTTGCTCAGGTCTGCATTTCTGTTACTTACAGGTTATATTTCATTTCATAATTGCAAGGGAGCCCATCCAAATGTACTGAGTGTCCACATGCAGTTGGAACTGCCTGCTTTCTGCAATGTTCCCCATGATCCTATGGAAGATTTTCTTTATAACAGACGAATCAGTGGCTATTGGCCCCTGTCATGTGACAATTGTATAATTATTTGCAACCCTACCCCATGTCATGTGACAAAGGCCAGGCAACAAAGCAGTGTCTCACTAGTAGTCCTGTGTCTCACCTTTATTATGCTCCATACTGAGACTGTGCTTAGATTCAGAAGATGGGCTGGGAATAGGGGTGGGTGGAATCAGTGAGCAACTGTTATCCATAGCATGCTCCCCTGTGCATCCCACATATCAGGCATATATTTGAGAAGTAATGCTACTCCAGATTGCATTAACTCCTCCTGGGCTGTCTCCATGGATGCTGCTGCATAGCTGAAATGGGAGGCTGAATGTTATACATCATCCCTGGATCCAGGTTGCTGTGGAGCCGGGGTCCAAAACGATAGTAGAGAGGGTCTGTGATGTGCTGATTGTAAAGCTGCATCCCATCTAGATCCTGGGATCCACAGATTTAGTGACTCAAGTCCTATACGCTTCCCATATTTCATAAAGTTTGTCACAATAACTCATTCTGTTGTGCCTTAAATTAGGGCCTGAGCAAAAGCCTATAGAAGTCAATGAACTTCGGTTCCTAATTTTGCAAACACTCGAGGGAAGGAGCCAGTACATCCTATGTGTTTACAACATATCTTGCACAATGACATCCCAATCCTGTTGGTCAGCTAACTAATGCCAGAATATAAATAAATAATAAACAATAATAATAATACTTGGTACTTATGTAGGGTGAAATCCTGAGCCAACTGAAGTCACTGAAAATGTTGCCATTGATTTCAATGAGGGTTAACATTTCACCAGTAACAACTTTAATCATAGACATATGGGGCTGGAAGGGAACTCAAGGATCATCTAGGCACTGAGGCAGGATTACTTATACAGGAACCTTCCCCAAAAGGTGATTGTCTAATCTGTTCTTAAAAGACAAGAACAAATTCAATCACAGGGATTGCACTGATGAATCATGATTAGAGACTTCCATGATATACCACAGTAGCTCAAGAGATGCATTGTGGGAGATTTAGTGCACCCAGGGAGCCCAGCCTGTAACTGGAATGGGGGCATGAGATGTTCATAATCCAACTCCCACGAGGTACTGCATCAGCATTTCCAAATAGAAATTTGATGTTTTAAACAGAAGGGAAAAAATATTTTTTTAGACTTTTTTTGTAATGTCCAAAACGGTTTGTTTTTTTTAGTTTTTTTTTCCAATTAAAAGTCATAGAGCTCTGTGGAAAATGTTAATGAAAATGAAACATTTTTATTTAAATATTCCATGGGTGAGAAAAAAAGCCTTTTTGATCAACTGTATTCAAAGGCTTTTTATGTGTTATCAGAAAATCTGTAGTCAGGTTGGTTTAGAGCACTTTTTCTGTTAGTCCCAACAGATTTAATCTTTCAGACATTAGAAATTAAGTAATAACAAACTACCCACACAGCCCAAAATGTGTTACATTGCCATATTGTTTGTCATAATGAATGTTAATGTAACAACATCTTTGAATGTAGAACCGTCCTACAGCTTCAGAAAAGCACATACAGAGCTTTCTCTAAAATATGATATTCTAATGATATGGAGTTTATATAATGGTTCAATAGATCTGTATTTTTACAGTTACACTATTTCGTATGTCTTATAGTATCCTTTTGCAAACAGGATGAGCATTTTTATGATACATCAATAGCATGCTTCATTTGAAAGTGGTCAACTATTTATATGGTGTATCTACTTATTACTCTTAGCACTTAAATTCACATCATAGATATTCTAGGACTGCAAATCTTTGGAAATAAACTCTGAAACCATTTTCATGCTGGCTTGTTTCAAGTAAGTTTTTATTTCTTCACAAAAGGTGTAATTGTTTGTCACACTGAAGTAGAAATGGACTAAAACTATTAAGTTGAGGTGAAGGTGTAACTTATTCAGGATCTAGAATTTCAGATCTAGGATTTGATATGATCTATACAGTAGATATTTGATTCAAGCAAACCCTGATTCCTGCACCATGTGTAAAGTGTATTCATAGATTCATAGATTCATAGATTATAGGACTGGAAGGGACCTCGAGAGGTCATCGAGTCCAGTCCCCTGCCCGCATGGCAGGACCAAATACTGTCTAGACCATCCCTGATAGACATTTATCTAACCTACTCTTAAATATCTCCAGAGACGGAGATTCCACAACCTCCCTAGGCAATTTGTTCCAGTGTTTAACCACCCTGACAGTTAGGAACTTTTTCCTAATGTCCAACCTAGACCTCCCTTGCTGCAGTTTAAACCCATTGTTTCTGGTTCTATCCTTAGAGGCTAAGGTGAACAAGTTCTCTCCCTCCTCCTTATGACACCCTTTTAGATACCTGAAAACTGCTATCATGTCCCCTCTCAGTCTTCTCTTTTCCAAACTAAACAAACCCAGTTCTTTCAGCCTTCCTTCATAGGTCATGTTCTCAAGACCTTTAATCATTCTTGTTGCTCTTCTTTGGACCCTTTCCAATTTCTCCACATCTTTTTTAAAATGCGGCGCCCAGAACTGGACACAATACTCCAGCTGAGGCCTAACCAGAGCAGAGTAGAGCGGAAGAATGACTTCTCGTGTCTTGCTCACAACACACCTGTTAATGCATCCCAGAATCATGTTTGCTTTTTTTGCAACAGCATCACACTGTTGACTCATATTTAGCTTGTGGTCCACTATAACCCCTAGATCCCTTTCTGCCGTACTCCTTCCTAGACAGTCTTTTCCCATTCTGTATGTGTGAAATTGATTTTTCCTTCCTAAGTGGAGCACTTTGCATTTGTCTTTGTTAAACTTCATCCTGTTTAACTCAGACCATTTCTCCAATTTGTCCAGATCATTTTGAATTATGACCCTGTCCTCCAAAGTAGTTGCAATCCCTCCCAGTTTGGTATCATCCGCAAACTTAATAAGCGTACTTTCTATGCCAATATCTAAGTCGTTGATGAAGATATTGAACAGAGCCGGTCCCAAAACAGACCCCTGCGGTACCCCACTCGTTACGCCTTTCCAGCAGGATTGGGAACCATTAATAACAACTCTCTGAGTACGGTTATCCAGCCAGTTATGCACCCACCTTATAGTAGCCCCATCTAATTTGTATTTGCCTAGTTTATCGATAAGAATATCATGCGAGACCGTATCAAATGCCTTACTAAAGTCTAGGTATACCACATCCACTGCTTCACCCTTATCCACAAGGCTCGTTATCCTATCAAAGAAAGCTATCAGATTAGTTTGACATGATTTGTTCTTCACAAATCCATGCTGGCTGTTCCCTATCACCTTACCACCTTCATAAAGACAAATTCAAAGGGTTCATCCACTCTAGAAAAAAGTTGTGTTCTTAGCTCAAATTAATGCAAGGTAAGTTAGGGCTGGTCTACACTGGAGGGGGGAAGGGAATCGATCTAGGATATGCAACTTCAGCTTTGAGAATAGCGTAACTGAAGTTGACATATCTTAGATCGACTTACCTCGCATCCTCACGGCGCAGGATTGACGGCCGCGGCTCCACCGTTGACTCCGCTTCTGCCTCGCACTCTGGTGGAGTTCTGGAGTTGATGGGGAGCGTGTTTGGTGATCGATTTATCACGTCTAGACGAGATGCGATAAATCAATCCACGATAGATCGATTACTACCTGCTGATCTGGTGGGTAGTGAAGACGTACCCTTAGAGTGTAATATCCAAGTGAAGGCAAGGTAGATTTCAGGTTTAACACAAGAAAGCAAGTTGAGTTAAAGATTATAAAGCAGTTTGGCATGTACCTTGATCTGCTTAACTCTCATCTTCACTAGGATTTTACCTCATGTTAGTCACATTGTGTTATCTAACATCAGGTACAAACACACCCTTTTTCCTAATGAGGACAATCCATAACGGGCAAATTCACCACTCATGTAACACCATTAACCAAAAAAAAAAAAAAAGTAAAAAGACTGGTGTGATATTTAATGTATCATTTGACTCTAAGTATTTTTGATTGCCCATTGTAGAAATATTTAGGCCTGGAGCACAGTGTAAAGCTTTACATTATTTTTAAAATGAAGGGGATTGAAATAGGGAAAGAGCAAGGGAAGACTATATGCCTGTTTGCCTGAAGTCACCTTGGAAGGAAACAGCCAAGAATAGCACAAACCACTCAGCAAGACATATAGATCCTACCCTGAACAGCAGGAGAAAATTTGATGGTATTCTTGTCATTTTGGATGATAACTGCCCTATTTCGGATCCTTACGTAAACAACTGGTGACATCTTTAGTTGCTGGCTGCTGGCCTGGATCCCATGGTAAAATTATTCTGGACTCAGAGCTAGCGAAGAGAAGTGGCTAACAGGGAAGTTTTGCAAGGGAGTTCACCAGGTGAAGGAGGAGTGATTACGTAACCCTTGGGGTAAGTTTGTTTTCTGTAGCGTGTGTTTGTGGTGTGCTTGCTGATTGACTGAAATATACCATGTGGTCTGTTTGTTTGGGGGGACTGTGTGCTGAGCCTAGCAGCCTGCTAGGCCTAGCAGCCTGCTAGGTAAGATTGAGAGCTTCTTAAGAAGGCTTTGATTCCTAAGCCTTTTAGCACCCATCAACCCTTAACCAGGGGGCAGGGCTACTCAGGAAGACCAGGGCTTTAAAAAGCCTGCTCCTAATTGACCAGAGAAGCTAGTGAACAGGGGCGGCTCAGAGGGGAGTTTTGCGAGGGAATTTATAGAGGGGAGTGTGAGCTGGGGGGTGTATATACACTTAACATTCTTTAAACTTAAAGTCAAAAACACCTCCTGATAAAAACAAAACATCAACAAAAGAACTAACTTCAGGAGTGAAAAGATAATGCAGGCAGAATTCCATCAACAGAGTGGGGGCTATCCAGTTTACTACACCCAATGCAGCATGTTTGAATAACTGCCCTGTGGGCAGGTGGTATATGTGTGCATTTGATGCAAGGAGCTCTTGGCCCTCAGAGACGATGTATGGGCTTTGGAGACCAGAGTGGCTGAGCTGAAGGAGTTAAGGAAGACAGAGAAGTACATAGATAAGACTTTCTGGGACACAGTAGAATGATCCAACCCCCAATTTGACAGCTGCTGTACTGCTGAGGAGGATGAAAGTTGCAGGAAAGGAGAACATCCAATTTGAACAGAGGGGAACAATCCCATAATTGGGAGACTCCTTCCAGATGGTATTGTTGTATCCTCTTGCACTGAGGATACCTCTCCGGGGGAGGGAACTCCAGTTATTAGGAAGAGACAGGTATTAGTAATGGGCAATTCAATCATTAGAAAAATAGTTAGCTGCTTTTGTGATGACTGGAGAACCGCCTGGTGACTTGCCTGCCTGGTAAAAAGATTGCAAATCTTTCGAGACTTCTAGATAGACTTATGTGCAGTGCTGGGGAGGAGCCAGTGGTCATGGTACATGTAGATACCAATGACATAGGGAAGGATAGGAGAGAGGTCATAGAAGCCAAATTTAGGCTGCTAGGTAAGAGATTGAAGTCCACGACCTCTATGGTAGTATTCTCTGAAATGCATCCAGTTCCACATATAGGGCCAGTTAAACAGTCAGAATTGCAGGGTCTCAATGCATGCATGAAACAATGGTGTAGGGAGGAGGGGTTTAGATTTGTTAGGAACCGGGGAAACGTTTGGGAAAGGGGGAACCTATGAATGAAGGATGGGCTCCACCTAAACCAAAATGGAACCAGATTGCTGGCACTTAAAATTGAAAAGGTTGTAGAGCAGTTTTAAATGAGGGCTGGGGGAAAGCCGACAGGTGTGGAGGAGCATGTGTTTGGGACATGCTTATTATTGGAGATTCTCTATTTCCTAGTAAGAAGGAGAGACTGAAAGATGATAAAGTACAGGTAGGATCTGATGAGAAAGAGTCAAATGAAAAAAGTCTAATTCAATTACATCATGTAAAGGCAGACATCTGAATAGTGACACATTTTTATAATGCTTATATACCAATGCTACAAGTCTAAATAATAAGATGTGTGAACTAGAGTGCCTCATATTTAATGAGGATATTGATATAATAGGCATCACATAAACTTGGTGGAATGAGGATAATCAATGGGACACAGTAATACCAGCCCACAAAATATATCAGAAGGACAGAATTGGTCGTGCTGGCCAGGGGAGTGTCACTATATGTGAAAGAAAGCATAGAATCAAATGAAGTAAAAATATTAAATGAACCAAACAGTACCATAGAATCTCTATTGATCGTAATTCCATGCTCTAATAATAAGAATATAGCCGTAGGGATATATTACCAACCACCTGATCAGGATGGTGATAGTAACTGTGAAATGCTCAGGGAGCTTAGAGAGGCTATTAAAATAAAAAACTCAGTAATAATGGGGGATTTCAACTATGCCCATATTGATTGGGTACATGTCACCTCAGGACAGGATGCAGAGATAAAGTTTCTTGACACCTTAAATGACTGCTTCTTGAAGCAGCTAGTCCTGGAACCCCCAAGAGGAGAGGCAATTCTTGATGTAGTCCTAAGTGGAGCTGTGATAAATAAAGGGGGAGATAGCTCCCTTTGATGGACACCCAGCCAGCCAGTTAGCTGTAAAATTCCTCTTGGTAGCTGTTCTTTACTTGCTTTACCTGTAAAGGGTTAAAAAGTCCCCCAGGTACAGAAAAAAAAAGTGGGCACCTGACCAAAAGAGCCAATGGGAAGGTAGAGCTTTTTAAAACTGGGAAAGAAACTTTCCCTTTATCTGTTGTTCTCTGGGCTGGAGGGACAAAGCAACCATGCTATAAGCAGCTTAAGCCAGGTATGATCATAAATTATCAGATCATGCCTAGAACTACTTATCTGAACTCCAAATGTGTAAGTAGATCAGAATGTTTAGCTGGACGTGATTAGGGTTATTTCTTTTATTTCTTATTGGCTTGTAAACTCCTCTGTGCTAACCCCAGATGCTTTTGTTTGCTTGTAACCTTGAAGATGAACCCCCAAGAAAGCTATTTTGGGTGCTTGATTTTTGGAATTGCTCTTTTAAAATCTAGCAAAAGCCTAAGTTCCAGATGCATTTTCTTACTTTTGTTTTTAATAAAATTTAGCTTTTTTAAGAACAGGATTAGATTTATGGTGTCCTAAGAGGTTTGTGCATGTTGTTTGATTAGCTGGTAGCCACAGCTAATTTCCTTTGTTTTCTTTCTCAGCTCTTCCCTGGAGGGTGTTTGTGTGTGTGTGAAAGGAATTCCCAAGTGCTCCTTCTGGGCTCAAAGGGGGTTTTGTTGCATTTGGGTGGTGGCAGCGTTTATCGAGCCAAGGTCAGAGAAAAGCTGTAACCCTGGGAGTTTAATACAAGCATGGAGTGGCAAGCATTAATTTTTAAAATCTTTGCAGGCCCCACTTCTGCACTCAGAGTGACAGAGTTGGGATTTAGCCTTGAAAGGAGCACAGGATCTTGTCCAAGAGGTGAATATAGCTGGACCGCTTGGAAATAGTGACCATAATATAATTAAATTTAATATCCCTGTGGCAAGGAAATCACCACAGCAGCCCAACTCTGTAGCATTTAATTTCAGAAAGTGGAACTACAAAAAAAATGAGTTGGTTAGTTAAACAGAAATTAAAAGGTACAGCGCCAAAAGTGAAATCTCTGCGAGCTAAATCAAAACTTTTTAAAGACACCATAGTAGAGGCTCAGCTTAAATGTATATCCCAAGAAAGAGATCTTGGAGTCATTGCGGACAGTTCTCTGAAAACAACCACTCAATGTGCAGCAGCAGTCAAAAGCGAACAGAATGTTGGGAATCATTAAGAAAGGGATAGATAATAAGACAGAAAATATCATAATGCCTCTAGATCAGGGATTGGCAAACTTTGGCATGCACCCCGCCAGGGTAAGCGGCGGCCAGCACATCCCTTGGCCCGCGCTGCTTCCCACAGCCCCCATTGGCCTGAGACTGTGAACCGCGGCCAGTGGGATCCGTGATCAGTCAAACCTGCGGATGCAGCAGGTAAACAAACCGGCCCGGCCCGCTAGGGGGCTTACCCTGGTGGGCCACATGCCAAAAGTTGCCGATCCCTGCTCTAGATAAATCCATGGTATGTCCACATCTTGAATACTGCATTCATACATGGTTGCCCCATCTCAAAAAAGATATATTGGAATTAAAAAAAGATTCAGAAAAGGGCAGCAAAAATTATTTGGGCTATGGAATGGCTTCCGTATGAGGAGAGATTAATAAGACTGGGGCTTTTCATCTTGGAAAAGAGACAACTAAGGGGGGATAAGATGGAGGTCTATAAAATCATGACTGGTATGGAGAAAGTAAGGAAGGAAGTGTTATTTACTCCTTCTCATAACACAAGAACTAGGGGTCACCATATGAAATTAATAGGCAGCAGGTTTAAAACAAACAAAAGGCAATATTTCTTCACACAATGCGTAGTCAACTTGTGGAACTCTTTCCCAGAGGATGTTGTGAAGGCCAAGACTATAACAGGGTTCAAAAAAGAACTAGAGAAGTTCACGGAGGATAAGTCCATCAATGGATATTAGCCAGGATGAGCAGGGATGATGTATGTCCCAAGCCTCTTTTTGCCAGAATCCGGCAATGGGTGACAGGGGATGGATCACTTGATGATTATCTGTTCTGTTCATTCCCTCTTGGGCACCTGGCATTGGCCACTGTCGGAGGACCATATACTGGGCTAGATGGACCTTTGGCCTGACCCAGTATGGCCATTCTTAAGATTCTGTGGTACAGCAAATGGCATTGGGTTCAGGCCTGTTCTGACTAAAATCAGTGGAAGATGTTTCCATTGACTTCAGTGGGAGCAGGATTAGATCACTGGTAGCTAGCTGCTAATATCTTATAATTCAATTAGGGCTCTGAAGCGATTAAAAAAATTATTTCGTGATTTATCGTGTGATTAAAAAAAATATGATGACTCGTGCAATTAATTGCACTGTGAAACCATAATAGAATATAATTTATTTAAATATTTTTGGATATTTTCAAATATATTGATTTCAGTTACAACACAGAATATAAAGTGTACAGTGCTCACTTTATATTTATTTTTGATTAAAAGCATTTGCACAGTAAACAAAACAAAAGAAATATTATTTTTCAATTCACCTAATAAAAGTACTGTAGTGTAATCTCTTTATCATGAAAGTTGAACTTACAACTATAGAATTATGTACAAAAAATTGCATTCAAAAATAAAACCATGTAAAATTTTAGAGCCTCGAAGTCCACTCAGTTCTACTTCTTGTTCAGCCAATAGTTCAGATAACAAGTTTGTTTGCATTTGCATGAGGTGATGCTGTCCGCTTCTTGTTTACAGTGTCACCTGAAAGTGAGAACACGCATTCGCATGGGACTGTTGTAGCTGACATCACAAGATATTTATGTGCCAGATGCAATAAAGATTCATATGTCCCATCTTGCTTCAACCACCATTCCAGGAGACATGTGTCCATGCTGATGACAGGTTCTGCTCGATAACAATCTAAAGCAGTGTGGACTGAAGTATGTTCGTTTTCATTATCTGAGTCAGATGCACCAGCAGAAGATTGATTTTCTTCTTCGGGTTCTGTAGTTTCTGCATCAGAGTGTTGCTCTTTTAAGACTTCTGAAAACATACTCCATACCTCATCCCTCTGAGATTTTGGAAGGCACTTCAGATTCTTAAACCTTGGGTCAAGTGCTGTAGCTATCTTTAGAAATCTCACATTGGTACCTTCTTCACATTTTGTCAGATCTGCAGCGAAAGTGTTCTTATAATGAACAACATGTGCTGGATCATCATCTGAGACTGCTATAACATGAAATATATGGCAGAATGCAGGTAAAATGCCTGTCCTCACTTTCTGGTGACATTGTAAATAAGAAGAGGGCAGTAAATGTAAATGTAAACCAGCATGTTTGTCTTAGTGATTGGCTGCACAAGAAGTAGGAGTGAGTGGACTTGTAGGTTCTCAAGTTTTACATTGTTTTGTTTTTGAGTGCAGTTATGTAACAAAAAAAAATCGACATTTGTAAGTTGCACTTTCACAACAGTTCTTATATGAGGTGACTTGAAAAATTCTATTTCTTTTGTTTGTAATTTTTACAGTGCAAATATTTGTAATGAAAAATAATACACACTTTGATTTCAATTACAACACAGAATATAATATAAATGACAATCTAGAAAAACATCCAAAATATTCAATACATTTCAATTGGTATTCTATTGTTAAACAGTGCAATTAAATTGTGATTAATTGTGATTAATTTTTTTAATCATGATTATTTTTTTGAGTTAATCACATGAGTTAACTGTGATTAATTGACAGCCCCAAATTAAATAATAATGTATGTAATGTGATTCATTTATATAAACTGTGGATCATTTTTATGCTTCCTTGTATTTTCAGTTCCCATTACATCTTATGTTTGTGTTTTATTTTTGTTTTCAAACAAACAAACCCCACATCTTTTCCATCCTACACTTGTCTGAACTTTAAGCCATTTTGTGTGTACTCCATTTCCATTTGTCTCATTTTTTATTAATGCAGAAAACAATAGCTTCTGGATTTGTTGCATAGTTTCACATTTACAGTATAACTTATTTAGTGCCACCTCCAGTTCTGGTTGACTTAACATAACTGAGGGACAGGGAAAACAAAAATATTTGTGCTGTCACAATGCAGAACACAAGAATAATGTGGAATATAAAGAAAATGCTGTTTAAATGCATGGTTTAAAAAGAAAAGGAAAGTGATTGATGGTCTTTTTTAACTCTAGAAGGCAGGTGAACAGTTGGGATTTTCCCAGCAATTCTGCAATTCATTAGCATATACATATTATTATTTGCTTATGTATATTATACAGGACAGCCTAATATATAAAACATTCTACATAACAATGCATGGTCTTTACAAGATATGACAAATGGCTTTAAAATGTTCTTTCTATTGGTGCTGTACTAATGCACCAATCTGACAATGTGTTTCACATGGTGTAACTTTTCAATCAGAGGCACTAAGTTTGATATATTAATAGTTTAATATTCACTGATTTAGGGCTCAGTCTCAGAAGTTGCTGAGTTCTGTCAACTTCCACTAATGTCAGAGGGGGTTGGGAATGCTTAGCACCATGAAGGACCAGCCTCTTTGTAAGTGTACCTATTCAATATTTAATTACCATGTTTATAGGGAGCCACTTACCATCTAGGCATATTAAGGCTAATGATGATGATGTGCCACAAAGGATCTAGTATCTTCAAATTGCCATTACTACTACTATTGCCTATGGCTATGCCCAGGCCTGAACTCCTCTGTCATTCCTGTATATTTCACTTTTGGGAATGAGAAGGAGACAGATATATAGCAACAGGAGAATACTACCAAAGTATGGGTTAAAATAAATAAATGAAGGCCCCCAACCCTGCAAAAACAAATGTTTTTAACTTTAATGGCACGAGCAGTCTCATTGTAGCCAATGGGACTGTTCGAGCGCTTAAAAGTTAAGGATATATGTGTTTGCAGGATTTGGTCTTAAAATAATTGCATTGAAATATTCAGAATCCTTCCATCTTTCTCATTATGGATGTTATCCAAAGATGGATATATATGAAGAATTGTTATCATGTATTGATGACTGTGCTGGAATTGCAATCTATCACTTAAAGAGTATGTGTATGTCTTGGGGGAAACTTCCTGGGTCAGGCTAGAGGGCTAGGGGGATCCGTAAGAGGAAAGCATGCAATCAGAGTCAGGTACAGAAAGAGTCAGTTTAAAGCAAGGTGTGCTGAATTATTTCCCTCTGCCTTAGGATGTAGCCTGTTTCCTATTTCTCTGTTTTTGTGTGCCTGTGTGTAATTGTTCTGAATTCTAAGAAATAAAATCACTTTAGGTTGCAATCTTCCAGAAAGGCTACTTTATGTTTTTATTTAACTTCTCTTTGTGTTTGCCATGAAACTTGAGTTATCACCAAAGAGGTAAGTTTTACTGCTATACAGATTTGTTTAGTTTATCAAACTATAACACTGATGTAAATGTTCTCCCCAAAAAATGCTCTTGGAGAAAAAATATAAGTACAGCTCACTTGGGGTTGATCTTGCTCCATTTAAAGTGAATGGGAATTTTGCCAGCGGAGGGATTTTCAGAAATACAGACTTGAAATAACAGACTATTTACAGAAAAGGAATTATCTCTGGACAGCCTTTTTTTCTGGGTTGCAGTTCCCATTTGTGTCTGTGTCAGAGCTCTCCCTCACAAAACTGCTTTTTCTTCAGTGTCAGAAAACTTATTATTATCTCTAAAGGTCTTTCTAGAACTAAACAAAGAGAAACAAAACCCACACTTCCTGATTTTTTTGAAGGAACTAAGCTTGGATGGATCCACATTGTTCATCAAACACAGGCTGTATGGGGATTACTCATAATTTGCCTATTACTTTTAGTCTGATCTACACACACTATTGCCCCAGTTTAGCTAAAATGGTAATGTTTCACCTATGCAACTTAGTGTGTGGACCCTATTCTATCGATTTATAGTTGGCCTATATCAGTTTAGCTTTCCTCTGATATTTAACAGGAATCTTTTAAAGTTATTTGACAGGGACAAGCTAAAGTGATATAAAGCAGCTTTAAATTTAGGCAGTGTCTACACACAAAGTTACACCAGTTAAACTAAATTGGTTCAGCATCACATTTTTAGTCAAGCTGAGACAACTTCTCAGTGTCAGCAAGCCCTTAGATAATGAAATAAAATTGCCTCAGGGCTTTCCCTTTTCCCTATAGTAAATAACATGAAGTAACCTAGTCCCTGGCAAGAATAGCAAGCTTTAAGGGCAATCAATGTAAAGTTCAATATATGCATATTTAACAATAATTTATATACACGTGACAGCACAGTGTACATAGTGGAGTAGAAATTTATCTCCAAAGAAGATAAATCTCAGTTTTGCTGCAACTGAAGTGAACTGCAAAATTCCCATTCACATCCCTGAGATCGGGACGTGTCTTTTGCTGTGTAATTTATCTTCTTATCAGAGCTTTGAACATAATTTGGGGAGCTTTAAATTTTTGAAGGACAGAAACAAAGGTAGAGGTCCAAAAATAAAAGATTAAAAACATGATGTCAGCCTGTCAATTGATTAACTGTTCTAGATACCAAAAGAACATGATTCATTTCCACAGTATAAAGAGGAGTCAGGGGAGATAGAGTTGAGATTTACAAAAGGCTTAATGGAACGAATAATATGAATACAGATACAGGTTTTAAGTGGAAGGAAACTACCAAATTAATAAAGTAAGATTGTTAGGGTTAACAGTGTAAGCAGGAAAAAAATATTTTCCTATGGGATTATAAACTAACAATTAATATACATTAACAGCAGTTTTTGAAGCATCATACTTAGCTTTTGTTACTTCAGTTTTGATAAAGAGGTAGCTTCCAATTATTCTTAATTTAACTAATTGTTGAAGAAAGTGAGGATTTATGTGAAACTAAGGGTTAATGAAAAAAATATTAAAATTACTGCAGTAGGCCAGAGGTTTATAAAGTCCCGATCTACAATCTGTCAGTGATACAATGAGCTCTCCAGGGAAGGACCCCTGTACCTGCACAGAGTCCCATTGAAGTCAGTGGAGCTTCTTGTGAACAAAAGAGTTTGCTTACATAGAGTTCCTTGCACGATTGGAGCCTTATCATCCCTAAAAGTCTTTGAAGAACTGAACAATGAGAAAAACACAAACCACACTTCCTGATTTGTTGAGGAAACTAAGCTTGGACGGATCCATTTTGTTCACCGTATATTTCCTGAAAAACTTGCCTATTACTTTCAGTATGGTGATGGCTTTCAAGTTCCATCAGTGCTCTGTGGAACTGAAGCCTTCAATCTCAGCTTAGTCTGCAGATATGTATATGTGCATCATTAAAATAAGGGTGGAAGTTAAAGGAAAACTGTTCATGGAACAAATATAACTGGCTATGCCCTCATTTATTATTGCCCTAGTCATGGACTAGAACCCCATTATGCTAGGCACTGTGCAAACACAGAACAAAGGACAGTTCCTGCCCCAAAGAGCTTACATTCTAAGTATAAGATGAGAGACAACAGATGGGTTCAAACATCTGGGAAGTACAGGAAAGAATAAGACAGTACTGGTCACCATGACAGACAGTGGTCTCAGAACACCAGCAACCCTAACTGTTCTCAAGATTTCTGTAGACATCACAGAAAAGGAGTTTTTAAGGCTGAGATCTGAAGGTGGATAATAATGAGATTGGGGACTCAGGCAGTCCTAGCTCCCTTGGGTTCCCTATTCCCAGGGAGCCGGAAGTTAGCGACACAGGCCCACTTTCTCTGCCCTTTGCTGACTGGCTCTCCATCTGCTCACCCACGCTTCTCCTCACTGTGTCTCTCTCCCCTTAAAATCAAGTGCCTTCTTTTAGTGCTCAGCTGGGTTCAGCTGACCAGTCACAGGTGAATTGGGCATGCTCCCTTTTAAAATCCCTCACACATGGTCAAAGTGATAGGCTAGGAAGATGATTTTTGCATCAGTATTCTACAAGCTTGTATTTTTCTAGGCCAAAGAAAAGGATGTTGCAGTAATTGAGACACGAGATATTGAAAGCCTGGACAAGACAGGAGGGTGTGAATGTAGGACCTGGATTTGTACTGGTAGGAGGAGGGGAGAGATTGGGATGGAGAGGGGAAGAGGAGCAGGTAGAGCTGGTGGCAACTGTAGAGGAGTGAGGATAACAAGAATGGGGAAATGTAGCCAGAGGGAAGGGATGATGCCAAAGATGGGTATGGTGAGAGCCATGGGTGTGTGGCAGACGGACAAGTTTATGGGCGGAAAAGCAGAGTTTGAAAAATTCTGAGCAGCTCGAGTGTAGTGCCCCAGGGTGGAGGGAGAAGAGAACCAGGCTCCAGCAGTGGGAGGATCTGGGTGAATGGAACACCAGGACAGAAGTGGCTTCAGCGTGCTTGAAATAGAACACCTGTTAGGCAACTAGAATGTGTTGCCCTAGGGTTGCACTGGCAGGATCTGGGGGTGGGAGACACCAGGACAGCAGGAACTCTCTGGTGTTTACATAAGAACCCCTGCTAGGTAGCTGGAGTGCATTGCACCAAGGAGGGGGAAGAAGGCAGCCGGGTGTCTGGATTCAGTTCTGGATGCTACCAAATCTATAATTCAGCATCTCTGTTTTTATGAGAAGCATGAAAGAAGTCTAGATTGGAATTTAGATCTGGCATACAAACCAAAATGGCAGAGAGAACATTTGTTCTTGCAACATTTCCACCACTCCTTCCCTCCTCCAGTTGAGCAGCCCCCAATTTCCCTTTGCCTTCTGTCAAGGCTGGATCCCCACTTTGAACTTTAGGGTACAAATGTAGGGGCCTGCATGAAAACTTCTAAGCTTAGCTACCAGCTTAGCTCTGGTTCCGCTGCCACCATTTCAAGGCTAATTTCCTTCCCTGGGAAGCCTTGAAAAACCTTCACCAATTCCCTGGTGAATACAGATCCAAACCCCTTGGATTTTAAAACAAGGAGAAATTAACCATTCCCTCTCCTTCCTCCCACCAACTCCTGGTGAATACAGATCCAAACCCCTTGGATCTTAAACAAGGAAAAATCAATCAGCTTCTTAAAAAGAAGGCTTTTAATTAAAGAAAAAGGTAAAAATCATCTCTGTAAAATCAGTATGGAAATTAACCTTACAGGGTAATCAAACTTAAAGAGCTCAGAGGACTCCCCTCTTGTCTCAGGTTCAAAGTACAGCAAACAAAGATAAACACTCTAGTAAAAGGTACATTTACAAGTTGAGAAAACAAAGGAAAACTAACACGCCTTGCCTGGCTATTTACTTACAAGTTTGAAATAGGAGAGACTTGTTTAGAAAGATGTGGAGAACCTGGATTGATGTCTGGTCCCTCTCAATCCCGAGAACGAACACACTCCCAAACAAAGAACACAAACAAAACCTTCCCCCCCCCAAGATTTGAAAGTATCTTGTCCCCTTATTGGTCCTTTAGGTCAGATTCCAGCCAGGTTACCTGAGCTTCTTAACCCTTTACAGGGAAAAGGATTTTGGAGTCTCTGTCCAGGAGGGATTTTATAGTACTGTACACAGGACAGCTGTTACCCTTCCCTTTATAGTTATGACACTTTCTTATGAAGGGTTCCGTTCAGGCTAGACCAATTCAGGATGCCAGAACCCTGATTGGATAGCAGAGTGGTCTACTCACACTACAAATCCTAGAAGCCCTTAACTCTAGCAAGCAGCTGCAATAGTAAGGAACAGAGACAAATAGTATTCCCAAATGCAACTCCATCTCCATCTTTGACTCAAACCTCCCACTTGTCTTGTGTTCAATAAACTTAGTGGCATCCTGATGGTGAACTATTGTCCCCTGCACCAAGCCTGATAGTGGCCTGGGTATGGTTTCTTTTAGGAAGAAGGTGGCTCCCAGTTGGAAGCTAATTAACCACTGTTCAATCTATTTAGTTACAGCACCTTAAAGGGGAGTTTGGTTATGTGCATCAGAGACAGACAAAGATATGGATTTTGTTGATCAGAAACAGAACTGGTGGGGGATGACAATTCCGTTTTGTGGCAACTTTTGAAGTTACAAGATTTATTTTCATTCCAAATTGGAATGAAAATAAAACCTGTGGAATATTTTTGGCAAAACAGAATACTGTCAAAATGTTCATTTTGGGATCAAAACCCGAGATTTTTGATTAAGGGAAGGGTTTGTGTAAGTGAATTTTTCATCCCTGGTTATTGTGAATCAGGCAGACCAGGGACTTGAAACTCGGTCTCCTATACCCCAGGCTGATGCCCTAAACACAAGGCTATAAAGTGTCTGTGTGTGTGTGACCCACCCTTCCCAACAGAAACCATATGTACCCCAACATGTATTCACTATAGATTTTCCCTTTTATGACATTTCATTTCAGTGAAAATGTTCTAACCAGCTCTAAACAGAAAAGAAAGCAGGGAACTTTGGTGAAGAATGACTCTGTCTGCCTGTTTATTTTGTCATATAGTGATGTAAAGCTCTGTGGCAGGAACTATCTTTTGCCAAGTTTTTTGTTATTTAGTTAAACAAGAACTCCTGCAAACCTCAGACTGGGTATTTTTATGTTAAAATCTGGGCCTGTTGTGCAGGGCCAGCTCTAACTTTTTTGCCACATCAGGCAAAAAAGAAGAGCGCCGCCCCAACGTAACACACCCCCCCCCCCGAACGCCGCGCCGCCGAACCCCCACCCCCAGCGCCACGCCGGGCCGGCCAAACCTCCGGAGCACCGCACCAGGCCGGCCAAAGCCCCGCCCCCCTCCGAGCGCCGGGCTAGGCTCCTGGCGCGCCTGGCCGGGCTGGCCAAACCCCCGCAGCGCCGGGCCGAACTGGCCAACCCCCTGCGCACCCCATGAGCGGCATGGCGCGCCAGGCCGGCCAACCCCCTGGTGCACCGCGCCGGGCCGCCGAAGTCCCCGCATCCCCCCCAGTGCTGCGCGGCGCCGCCGAAACACCCCTGGGCTGCCCGGCCAAAACAAAAACAAAAACAAAAAAACCCTCAAGTGCCACCTCGCTGAACAAAAAACAAAAACGAAAACACCGCGAACGCCCCCCGCCACCCCAACATTGGCCGCCCCTCCTAAGGTGCCGCCCCAAGCACGTGCTTGGTCGGCTGGTGCCTGGAGCTGGCCCTGTTGTTGTGAACTGTCTCTGCTGTTCCACTCCTGTCTAGCCACCACTGACCTACATCATCATCCAACTAGATCTCTGATCTATCAGCATGATGGCCACCTGGCACATTATTTTAAGGTGACTTTTTTCCAACACATAGCACACACTATACTGTTCTGCAAACACATGTTATAAAATTTGGATCTAGCTGTATTCAGTAAGCACTATATTATAGTATATGTTCTGTAAGTGGGTTTAGCCCCCTAACATTCTCTCTCGAGATGACACAATTCTCCTTTATATATCAATGGAGATTCCAGAATATAATCAGAGATGCCACACTGCGATTTCTTAATGGAGCTTTGTGTTGGTATATATAACAGCCATGAATGTATGAGGGCTTTTTGCTACTCCCACAAAAATAAGTGGGTTAAAATTCACTTTTGTAGGGGGCTTTACCATATAAAAGAGCACTAGGTCTGAATAAAATTTATAATATCACCATAATTAATGCTATTAATTAAATCATTCACAAATAATATCTAAAATTTCAAGAAATTGAGTGGCTTTTGCAAACAGCTTAGTGGTAGTTTTCAAAAGAAAAGTTAATTTCAGTGCAAAGATCAAAAATTTTAAACAATTCAGCTTACGCATTTCTGTCTTTCACTAATATCTTATTTACTACCAGATAAAGGTGCTTGAAGTTTCATTAATATAGATCAACAGTGACATCCAGTGGGAAAGGAAACTAATCCAGTTTCTGATACACTCCCCCAAAATAGCATCTGTTCTATACATTGTATATGGCTATATAAACGATTAATTGTCTTTTATTTTTACCCGCTAAAAATCAAGTGGGCATTAGCTAGTGATGTCCTAAACTATATGCTATTATTAAAATTAACTCGTGTTCATTACTTATTACATAGATCCTGAACAACTTTAAGTACTTCAGAACCGGCATTGCCATATGTTATTAGCCAATATTGATCATTGCTATCCACTCTCAAAATTAGGCAAGTGATTTAATGCTGCTGAAACCTACATTGCTAATAAATAGATCACTTTATGATAAGATGATATGTCAAGCAGATAAGTTCATTGTTATTGAGCACATGGCAGCAGGAATTCTTGAAGGAGTTTGCATTTGATCTGACTTTGAAAATCCAAATTTAGCATTGGTTCACATTTTCCCCCAGATTCTTTAGTACAGTACTTTGACATGCATATTCTAAATTGTTGTGGCATGTCTTGAAATAGTCTATTTGAAGTCTCCCACAAAACAGTCTCTTAAAATATTAATAAATATCCTCTAATGTATACATTTTAAAGTTTATATACTCTCATTCTTTAGGAATATTGTAAATACGTTATTAAAAGGGGACAAGATTTCTTCAAATAAGAGTTTAAAGTCAAGCTCTTTACTCCATATTTAGGCACCGTCTGGGTTTTCAAAATGCTAAACACCCAGCAGCTCCCAACTGAAGACAATGAACACAATTTTCAATATAGCCATTCAATTAGACACAGTGTCCTAGGTCACTTAGACACTTTTGAAAATTTTACCTAACTGTGCAACAGTTAAGATATGCCATCACATTCATTTGAGGTCAGTGAGAACTGGTTGGTGCTCATTAATTGTGAAATTCAGGCAAGGGACTAATTATGGATTTAAGAACCTATTTTTTTTCTTATTTTTGAAAAAAATGGCCCTGGCTCTGTTTAATAGAACTGCTTCTGCATATCTTTCCTCATATCTGTAATCCTTTGTCACATGCATAATCCCATTGACTTCAGTAAGAATTACTCAAGTGACTAATAATGGCAGGATCAGGCACTACATTAGAGGCTATTTTGACAGACAGTGCATCATATTGCTTGCACATGTATGGTGGGGCGGCTGCCCCACACAGGCAGAAGGTTAAAGCAGCCTGGGGGAGTCTGTGCAGAACTCATCCAATTAGAAGAGGGCTTATTGAGCCAGCCAATAGGGAGAAGGCTTAGTGGAGCAGCCAGTCAGGGCCAGGCTGGCCCATATAAGAAGGGCTGCTGAGCAGAACAGAGACAGTCTCTCCCTGGAAGCCAAGGGAGGAGGGCTGGTTGCCCTGTGGGAGGGTTGAAAGAGATAGCACTACGGACAGAGCAGTGCTGGGTAGGGTCAGGGGAGCAAGAGGGAGCTCCAGCCTGATGGCTGCCAGCCTGAGGCCCTGATACAAGGGCGAAGAAGGTGCTACTCCTGGAGGGAAGTGGCCCAGGGAAACAGATGGCAGAGTAGGAGGAGAGACAGTATGTGGCTGCTGGCTATAGGGTCCCTGGGCTGGGACCCAGATGAGCGGGTGGTCCTGGATCCCCAACTCCCTTTTGCCCTCTCCCCCACTTGCCACCAAGGGGAGTGGCCAGTGCATGGACTGTAATTTGCTACTGAGGTGAGTGGGTAGACTGGAGACTGCAGTTTGCCACCAAGGCAAATGGCTAGACTGAGGACTGTTGGGTTCCTTGGAAGTGGGGAGAGAACTGAGTGAGACACAGCTGGAGGGCTGTGTCCAGAAGAGGATGCTGCAGTCTGGGGAGCGACATGTGTCCTAGAGGTGGAGGCGAGAGTGATGATGTGCAATACACCACTAGAAAAGGGTGCTCTGGTGAATTTCCCAGGACAGACAGCAGGGTGTGCCATGGTGGTGTGGTGTGGTGTGTCCAGCCCCATTACATGTGGTGGAGAATATGAGTATGCAGTCACCCTGATACAAGGGGAAGCTAGGAGACTGTGGGGACTATTGCTTGCTTGAGAGACAACGGAGGTGGAAAAATGGAGTTGGACTACTTGAGAGACTGTGTGGCCTGGCTAGCAGAGCAGCAGATGTATATGCTTAAGCTGCAGTGGTAGAGGGTCCATAGACGCTACAGAGAGCGAGTAGAGAAGCAAGGCCCAAGTGCTGGAGGCCAAAAGCCCAAGTAGGGCAATGTTATGCCTGTGGGGAGAGGGTCCACTTTAAGAGGGAGTGCCCCTACTGGAAAAAGGGACAGTGGAGGAGAGAATACCCCTACTGGGATGGGGAACAGAGTGATTCCAGTGCCATAAAGAGGGTCACATAAAGAGGCATTGCCCCCAGAGGAGAAAGGTGGGGATGGGTCTGGGTGGAAAGCCATCTCCCACACCCAGTAGTGGGAGCTATGGAGGAGGTAGAGCAATTGGTTGGGGCAAAGAGGACCCGAGAAACAGGGGAACCCACTTAGTAGAAGGCCAGGCTACAGTGGGAACCCAGACCCTAGAGGAGGGAAGAAGGTTGCTCCTCTTAGTGAAGAGCCTGCAGCAGGAGAGAGACACCTGCAGGCCCAGCTGTGAGGGAAGCTAGAGACCCCCATGGGTGTTTGGTCTTAAGGGAGAGGGTGTATGGTGGGGCAGCTGCCCCACAAAGGCAGAAGAAGGGTTAAAGCAGCCTGGGGGAGGCTGTGCAAAAGCCAGCCAATTATTGAGCCAGCCAAGAGGGAGAAGACTTAGTGGAGCAGCCAATCAGGGCCAGGCTGCTGAGCAGAACAGAGGCAGTCTTCCTTTGGAAGCCAAGGGAGGAGGATTGGCTGCCCTGTAGGAGGATTGAGAGAGATAGCACCACAGACAGAGCAGTGCTGGACAGGGTCAAGGGAGCAAGAGGGAGCTCCAGCCTGATGGCTGCCAGACTGAGGCCCTGATAAAAGGGCAGACAAGGTGCTAGGGCTTTGGGGAAGTGACCCAGGGAAGGAGACAGCAGAGTAGGAGGAGGGACAGTATGTGGCTGCCGGCTATAGGTTCCCTGGGCTGGGACCCAGAGTAGCGAGCGGGCCTAGGCCCCCCCTCATGCCCCTCCCCACTTGCCACCGAAGGGAGTGGCTGGTGCATGGACTGCAGTTAGCCACCGAGGCAAGTGGCTGTACTGAGGACTGTTGGGTCCCCCGGAATGGGGGAGAGAACCGAGAGGGACCCTTCGGCTGTGTCCAGAAGAGGATGCTGCAATCTGGGGCGTGACATGGGTCCAAGAGGTGGAGATGAGAGTGATGATGGGTGAGACACCACTAGACAAAGGCACTCTGCCAAAATGAGAGCTAATTCCCAGGATGGCCAGCAGGAAGCACCACAGAGGTGAGTCTTGCCTTGTTACAATATAGTATCTATTGTCCCTCAAATAATGGATTTTTATATTATAATATTCTAGGACAAATAGGTAATGTAAATATATAAACCCAACTGAGAATTTTTAATAATTTTTAAAGCAAACACTTTTTATATAAGCAAGAGTCATTGCATGCTGCTTCTAAATGGCATAAAAGGAACCGGTAATACAGGAAGTAATGATGTGGTTCTGTATGGACATTAGTGAATAAATTGCTGTAACTGTAAATTAGTATAAGATTTTGAAAATGTCAGAGAAGGATCTGGGGATACAGGAATTATTGAATGAGCGTGGAAACGAGTAAATAAATTAGTGCAAGCTTCTAAAAATGAAATGTAAAAAAATGCTATCCACCTGCCTCAATGGGTGGAGAAACTTAATAGGGCTAGAGGTGAAGGGAGACAGTCCCAGCAGCCAGGGTAAGATAGCTTCTCCTTCCCTGGGAATTTCTGGCATCTGTTGGCCAGCTGATTGGCCAGCACTCCCCTGCTCCCAGGATTTAACCTACAACAGGGTTCATATGGAGCCTCTTGACTCCATGCCAGCAGCCTAGAACTAGGAATGGGAACTTGGCCATCAGATGCTGCAGGTCTAGCTGATCACCTGTCTAGGGATGAGGAAGGATTTTTTTTTTCTCCCATGCACCAACTGGCAGAGGTCCAGGGAGTTTTTTGCCTTCCTCGCAGCAACTTCAAGTCACAATGAGTTGAACAGGAACATGCTTAATACCTAACTGAGGTACTTGGGTTGAGTAGTTAAGTCATCACAACTTGCAGATGGTTTCCAGTGTAATTAAAAGGATAACATGAATGGTTTCCACAGTTAAAAGACCTGGAATTGGTGATGGGCCTTGGGCTCATGGGATAGAGTGAGACATTGTGGCTTTTGCGACCCAAGGGCAGACCTTCTGGCCCTTGTGGGCTGAGGTTTCCATCCCACTGTACCGTCTATTCTTCTTGTGAGGGAGGAAGACTACTAGGGCACAAACTGAGCTGAGTCCTGGAGGGTGAGCTAAAGGAAGCCGACTCTGCTTTATGGGTTATATGATAAGGAGCTCTGTAACCCTCACATTGGAACCAATTAAATACCTGGTATGAGAAAGTGGGAGTGGGTAGAGCCTCTCCCTCATTCTGAATTTCAATAAAAGTTGCTTAATTCTATACATGTGTCTGTCCTCCTTTTGCTATTGTGTCCGCATCAAATGATTGAAACTAAAAGATTCATATGATTTGTATTATCTACATTTGAAAGCAAACAAGACAAGTGTTGCATGCTAAAACTACTTACAGTTACTACCATTGGATGGATGTTTGGGAAGAACACATATGAATTGAGCTTGGTCATCTCATTCCAGTTCCTAGTGAAAAGAAACACACTGCACTTGGGACTGGTTTGCATAAATGTTAGCAATCTCTATATAAGCCAAAGAGTGGATAGGATTGGAAACTGAACTCTCACTCTGAGTCGCATTATGGGCTTTAGATCAAGCTCTAAAGGTGGTTCCTCTAGGCACTACTACTCATAATATGTCTGTGCAGTATACAGAGGAAAGCAGCCTCCAGGGCTATTAATCCAGCAAATGGACCAGGAATACATTTCTTTACAAAATATTATAAACATTAACAAGCACTAAACTGCTGAGTTTCATCAGTTTTCTTCCATTAATATGATGGAACATTCATTCAAGTAATTTTAATAAATGAAACAATAAATCTGATTTTTATTCTCTCTAGTATAACTAATGCAATAGCTCTAGAAGCACACAGACATACAAATATGAGAAAGCATTAGAGAATGTATTGTCCTAAAATCTCTACATGTTTTTGCTAATTTTGTATTAATAATAATTTTTAAAAGTCTAATGTGTTCATTTGTTGTTGGTCTGTTGTGGGATTGTTATGGAGCCTAGAATATAACCCTGGAGTTTCCACAGTGACTTTAACTTGAATAGATTAGAGACAAACACATGATATAAATGAGAAATTAAGTAAATTGGAAGAAAAGGAAAAAAAAAAACAAGATAACTCTGTATCTAACAATCCCATGAGGTATTTACAGTTGATCTGAAAGGATTATAAGGACATTTCATTAAAATCACTCATTATACAGTTTTTTAACACTCTCTAAAGTAAGGCTATTTGCTTTAGCTTCTAGCTACATTACAATCAGTGGTAATGCACTTATCTTCATTAAACAGTATCTTTTTAGGGGTCTGAATATTTGGCTGAAGTGTGTGTAATGAATACACAATACATAGATCACAGCACGATAACTCAGTTGTGTGTTAACCACTTGATTGCCACACATTTTAGCATTATGTAGAATGTGCTGCTCAGGAAGTCTATGAAATTCAGACATGCACACTGTTCCGAGAAAGGCCCCAGTCCTTCAATGAATAGAACAAATGGGCCCCTAGCTCAAACAGCCCAATCTTGAAAGTCCCTTTTTGCTCAGAATTGTTGCTGAAGTTAGTCAGTGAGTCTCGTGTGGAAAGTCTGCAAGATCCTAAAGGGCTATATGTCTGCTACTCGGGTAATTATAAGTCCAACATCAGTAGTGAAGAGGTAAATGCATAGCCCCTGTTAGCAAAAGCCTTAAAACAATTTAATTAATTAAAATAACAATACCTAGCTCTTATTTAGAGAGCACTTTTCATCAGTTGTTCTCAAAGTGTTTTTACAAAGGAGTTCAGTATCACATATATCAAATATACCTTTTTAACATGGATTTGTGTGCTATAAGATGTGTATACTACAATAAGAGGTGTGACTTCAGCACATGTACTAATACCGAGGCTAGCCTTGATCTAATTCTAGCTTGAATAACAATAGCAGTGACGCTGTGACAGAATGGGCTAACCACCTGAATACATATCAGGGCTGGTTTTAGGGGTTGGCGATCAAGGTGGTTGCCTTGGTTGCCAACTTCTGAGGACACCAAATCAACATCCAGGAAGGGCCAAATAGGATGATTTTTTTTTTCCAATCAGACGTTCAGTGTGCCAAAGAAGTTTACCATCCTGAGAGGCAAGATACCTAGGGCTGATCTTGGTACATATCGAGGTTTCTCGGTGGGGTTGTACAGTCCATGCTCATGTGGTTTCACTGCTTTTGTTATTCAAACTAGCTAGATCAAAGCTAGTTTGAGTCAATCTATCCCTACTGAAGTCATACCTCTGACTGCAGTGTAAACAAACTTTTAGACAAGGCCTTTGAGAAATTTAAGGAGAAAATGTTTCTGATTCCCAGCTACACAATCCACACCTTTAAAGCTGCTTTATAGTCAGATATTAATCCTATTTTATGCTGTTTTTTTCCCTTTCTTGTTTCCCTTTTCTTTTTCACTTGAGATTTAAAACTTTAATATTCTTAAGTACAGTATGCCAAAAATGAAGCTGTGTTTGATGGTCACATTCTCACCTGTGGATATATGTCCACATATCAAATATTGTGTTTTTGTTATGGGATCCAAGGCCATAATAGCAGGGTTGTTTCCAATCAAAATTGATTTAGAGAGGCAGATCTGTATAAGGCAGAATGCATTGGACCAGGCTTTTGCTAAGCGATTAGCTTTCATAAGTGACAATTTTAAAATTAACTAATTAAATGTAGTACCAGGTTTTCATTTTGAGCAATGAAATAATAGCAATGTTAGAGATGTAGTTTTCAATGTGAATTAATCTAGCAACTGAAGGGTTAATGATTTCTAAAATGCATGTGTGACATTGCACTCCACATGTTTTATGGAAATATGCTTATGAGTGCATATGATGTAACTGGAATATGCTTTACGCAAAAGGTCTCCTGTAAGGTATCATAACAAAGGTTGTAACCTAATGAATATCTTCCTCCTATTTGTGTGTATGTATCATTCTTGTATCTGAAGCTAGAAATATAAAGTATAACTCTTAGGTCCTATTATAACTATGCAAAGTGTGGGCCATTAATGTTGGTTTAGAATTTGATGGCTCCCATTGACTAGGACAGTTGGTTATAAATGATTAATTTACCTGCCAGCCTTCCTGTGTTTGTGTGAGCCAGCCCAGGAAGAATGGAAGCTGGGGTCTCACATGACATGTGAACATGTGACCTGATACTGGAATCCATCTTAAACCTAGTGCTTCTTCATTTAGAAGGAGGGGTGGGGACCCAGAGAGATGAAAGATTCCTGTCTTGTGCCAAAGCTATAAAAGGGGGTGGAACAGAACAAAGGGGGTTCCAGTCATGAGAACCCCGAGTTTCCACCTAAGATGTCTTAGGAAACTAACAAGGACTGTACCAGGGGAAAGAATTGTGCCCAGACTAGGAAGGAGTCTAGTCTGTAAAAGAAGCTTATTGGAACATCTCTGAGGGTGAGATTTTACCTATAAACCATTTCGTAATGTATTAGGTTTAGACTTGCATGTTTTTTGCTTTATTTTGCTTGGTGACTGACTTTTCTGTCTGTTATTATTTGAAACCACTTAAATCCTACTTTTCATACTTTTGTTTATTAATTAACCCAGAGTAAGTGATTAATATCTGGGGGAGCAAACAGCTGTGCATATCTCTCTATCAGTATTATAGGGGGCAGACAATTTAGGAGTTTACCCTGTATAAGCTTTAAACAGAGTAAAACAGATTTATTGTGGGTTTGGGAACTGGGTGTCTGGGTGCTGGAGATAGGTGACCTGCTGAGCAGCTTTTGGTTAAAGTCTGCAGCTTTGGGGGAGTGGACCAGATTTAGTTCTGTGTTGCAGCAGGCTAGTGTGTCTGGCTCAACAAGGCAGGGTTCTGGAGTCACAAGCTGGCAGGGAAAACGGGCTCAGCAGTAATTTGAGCATGTCAGGTAACAGTCACAAGGGGGTCTCTGTGACTGAACATGTCACAGCATGTACATTGTCTAAACTGAAGTCCATGTGAGCAGCTTTATACCTATTAGTTGGTAGTGTCCGGGCAAAGACACAAGATTGTACATTTTTGCAACTAATATTCTAGCCTACATCTGTGTTTAGTCTGGAGCTAGACCTGTACAGTAACAGACCACTGGAGTGCAACATAGCTATTTTGTTGGCTTCTAAGCTAGTTGTTTTGAACTCTCACTTGGATTGTTATTTCTGTGTTTAATAAAAGTTAAGGTTTTGATTAAAGGAATCCAAGAGGATGCTTCTAGAGCAGGGACCGGCAACCTTTGGCACATGGCATACCGCAGGTTTGGCCGATCATGGCTCCCACTGGCCACGGTTCGCTGCTCCAGGCCAATGGGGGCTGTGGGAAGCGGCGTGGGCCAAAGAATGTGCTGGCCGCCACTTCCCACCGTATTCGGCTGAACCTGTGGACGCGGCAGGTGTTTACCCTGGAGGGCCACATGCCAAAGGTTGCCGATCCCTGTTCTACAGAATCATGTCTGTCCACTAGAAAAAAAATGTAAGACATGGAGAAAGACCTTTAATTTTTCTAACTGTATGAAAAAGATCTTATGAGATATCCCTCAGTCCTTGAAATATTTATTATTGGCAAATACTGATTTCTTTTTTCTGGCAACCAACACATATTAGTTAGTTTATAGACTAGTTCCTTCTCCCATTGAACTCAACAGCAAAACTTTCATTGACTTTAATAGATACAGGTTTGGGCCTGGAAGAAGTAAAGGATTATGTAAGTACTAAGTGTTATTAATATTTTAAAAAGAGGAAATGCTGAAACTTCTTAAAACAAACAAACAAACAAAAAAAACGGGATGATACCTTGACGGGAAAACTTACTGTCTCCATTTCATAGGTATGAAGGTGACTTTTCTAGTTTAAGATTCTTATGGAAATAGCTAATGAAATATATATTTTATACCGTATTTTAATATTCAACATTTCATAATAAAGCTTTAAAACCCAGAACTACGAGGGAGAAGAAACTAGTAAGCCTCTGAGGTCTCCACTGATATATCCAAGCCCCTTTCATAAGAACAAAAGAATGGCCCTACTAGGTCAGGCCAAAGCTCTATCTAGCCTAGTGTCCTGTCTTCCGACAGTGGCCAGTGCCAGGTGCCCCAGAGGGAATGAACAGAACAGGTAATCATCAAGTGATCCATCGCCTGTTGCTCATTCCCAGCTTCTGGCAAACAGAGGACAAGGACACCATTCCTGCCCATCCTGGCTAATAGTCATTGATGGACCTATCCTCCATGAATTTATCTAGTTCTTTTTGCAACCCTGTTATGGTTTTGGCCTTCACAACATCCTCTGGAAAGGAGTTCCACAGGTTGATTGTGTGTTGTGTGAAGAAATACTTCCTTTTATTTGTTTTAAACCTGCTTCCTATTAATTTCATTTGGTGACCCCTAGTTCTTGTGTTATGAGAGAGTAAACAACAGTTCCTTATCTACTTTCTCTACATCAGTCATGATTTTATAGACCTCAGTCATATCTGCCCTTAGCTGTCTCTTTTCTAAATTGAAAAGTCCCAGTCTTATTAATCTATCCTTATATGGAAGCAATTCTGTACCCCTAATCATTTTTGTTGCCCATTTCTGAACCTTTTCCAATTCCAATATATCTTTTTTGAGATGGGGCAACAACATCTACACAAAATATTCAAGATGTGGGTGTATCATGGATTTATCTAGAGGCAACATGATATTTTATGTCCTATTATCTATCCCTTTCTTAATTATTCCCTGCATTCTGTTCACTTTTTTGACTGCCGCTGCACATTGAGTGGATGTTTTCAGAGAACTATCCACAATGACTCCAAGATCTTTCTTGAGTGGTAACAGCTAATTGATACCCCATCATTTTATATGTATAGTTGGGATTATGCTTTCCAATGTGCATTACTTTGCCTTTATCAACATTAAAGTTCATCTGCCATTTTGTTGCTCAGTCACCCAGTTCTGAGAGATCCTTTCGTAGCTCTTCACAGTATGCCTGGGTCTTAACTATCTTTAGTAATTTTGTATCATATGCAAATTTTGCCACCTCCCTGTTTACCCCCTTTTTCAGATCATTTATGAATATGTTGAATAGGACTGGTCCCAGAACAGATCCCTGGGGGACACCACTGTTTACCTCTCCATTCTGAAAACATTTATACCTACCCTTTGTTTCCTATCTTTTAATCAGTTATCAATCCATGAGCGCACCTTCCCTCTTACCCCATGTCAGCTTATTTTGTTTAAGAGCCTTTGTTGAGGGACCTTGTCAAAGGTTTTCTGAAAATCTAAGTACACTATATCCACTAGATCCCCTTGGTCCACATGCTTGTTGACCCCCTCAAAGAATTCTGGTAGATTGGTGAGGTATGATTTCCCTTTACTAAAACCACGTTGACTCTTCCTCAACAAACTATGTTCATCTATATGTCTGAAATATTGTTCTTTATTATAGTTTCAACCAGTTTGCCCGGTCCTGAAGTCAGGCTTACTGGCCTGTAATTGCCCGGATCACCTCAGGAGCTCTTTGTAAAAATGTGCATCACATTAGCTATCCTCCAGTCATCTGGTACAGAAGCTGATTTAAATGATAGGTTAGTTAGTAGTTCTGCAATTTCACATTTGAGTTCCTTCAGAACTCTTGGGTGAATGCCATCTGGTCCTCGTGACTTATTACTGTTTAATTTATCAATTTGTTCCAAAACCTCCTCTAATCATACCTCAGTCTGGGAGAATTCCTCAAATCTGTCACGTAAAAAGAATGGCTCAGGTTTGGGAATCTCCCTCACATCTTCAGCCATGAAGACTGATGCAAAGAATTCAGTTTCTCCACAATGGCCTTATCATTCTTGGAGTGCTCCTTTAGCACCTCGATTGTCCAGTGGCCCCACTAGTTGTTTAGCAGGCTTTCTGCTTCTGATGTACTTAAAAAAAATGCTATTACTTTTTCTTTTTGCTGCTTCAACACAGACCAAAGACCAAATGGATAAGGAGAGGGACCTACTCTCACACCCTTAGATGTGGTTGTTTCAGGTCAGGGCTGAGACTGTGGGAGCTTACTCTGATGTTGTGTATACTGTTTCTCTTCTGCACCTGTATGTAAGAAACACTCTTTCCCCAGGGATATCAAATTTGTACCTAACACTACAACAAAATTTACCCCTTTAAAAAAAAAACAGATTTCCACTATTTCCCCCCACGATTTACATTGACTCAAGGCAACTCTCAATTATACAAAATACATAAGAAGTAAAATGTTTCACAGACCCTCAAATGTGATTTTTTTTAACAGCTATGAGAATATTTTCCCAAAGACCTATTCAAAATAATGTAACAAGACGTTGCACAGCAATGTAAGAGCTTCAAAATAAAAAGCTGATGAAGGACCATTGGTTTTTATTACAACTAACATACTACACTTGCTGCTAAATATGTGCATGACAATTTATGGTCTTCTGGTTTAAGACACCTTAACATCAAGATCTATCCAGGAACAGTTTTTGTGAAATCACATCTAAATAATTTAGTGAAACACAAAGGGAACAGTCTCTCCAGTTGCTGATCATTGTGGCACCATTCCATCAAAGCACATGGTTAACTCTGAGCACATAAGAAAGTGCATTGCTGGATTAGAGCTGCGGTACTTAGCACTTTGCAGGATCCAGCTCAAAGAGGTCAGATGTAGTGGACTCTACTTAATTCTTTCTTGGTCCTTCTTCAAAAATAAAATAAAATAAACCTCCTGTTGTAGTCAGTTGCAAGTTTGACTGAGTAAGGTCTGGAAAATGCTCACTTCACTTATATATGGGACTTGTATGCAACTGACTTCAACAGAAGGGTTTTGTTTTTTTTGTTTTTTGTTTTTGGAAGAAGGACCAAGTAAGAATTAAGTAAAGACTCCAGTACATTTGCTCCTTTGGTAGAGAAAACTTCACTCTAGGTTATTTGTCAACTAGAGTATTATCTCAGAGATGCACAATGTCAGTTGGTATTGATCCAAATTATCAAGGATACTGTAACATTATCTATCTCTCTTAATTCTGTTTTGTACAAAAATGTTTATCACAAATATTCTGATATTTAGAGCAGACTGCATGTTTGTCAAACATCTGTCAACTCTCTAATTCAGCATGAATATTATATATATTTTTATTATGACATTGCTGTTCAGCTGGGTCATCTTGTTATATCAACTTACTTTTAAAATATGCCTATTACCCTGACAAAGACCCTGAAGAAGAACATCTACCTTATAAAAGCTTCTTACAAAGGTGAATTAACCAAGTGTTTTATTGCTTAGGTAATGTTATAGTGTCCTTGATAATTTGGATGGATACCAACTGACACAGTGAATCTCTGAGATAATAATCTAGTTGACAAATAACCTCAGTGCAGTTTTTTTCTACCAAAGGGGCAAATCTACTGTGGTTTTTACTTAATTCCTACTTGATCCTTCCTCAAAACAAAACCTTCTGTTTGAAGTCGGTTGGAAGTTTGACTAAGGTATGGAAAATGCTAACTTCACTTGCAAAGTGTCTTTGAGTCTCAGAGCAATGGGGACTAACTCTCCCCCCACCCCCGAGGTGAGCGGGAGATCTCAGACAGGAGAAGCAGTGGCATTGTTATACATTTTTCCTCCAATCCCCCCTCCTGATAGCCTGCAGCATGTGTATTTGGAAGAGGGAAAAGTTCTGCTTCTTTCTTGTTTTTCCTCCTCCTTCCCTGCACTGCAGGGTTGGGGAATGGTGGGTCCAGTGTACCATCTGGGTATAGGAACCTCTTCTGTCACTACTGCTCCCATTGGACCATGGGGGACATGACAGGTTGTCTGATTGGCCATGCTGGGACTTTTGTTTGCAGTGGACGAGTAGCCATTTCTTAGTTCACAATGTACGAAAACATTGGTAACATTCAAAGGTCCCAGGGTAAATCCCATACAATTAATCACTAGTCACAGCTTAAAGGATATAGTCCATACATTCCTCAAGTTTCTTTAGTAGAGGAAACAAGGCAATGCTGTTTAAAGCAGACTTCCGGGTGGCCTTTTTGGAGACTTTTAGTGTGAGAAGGTTAGTTTGTGGATCAAAGAACAATGAGCCAGGCAGGGCACTAGTCACTGGAGACTTTCAATGGGAGCAAGGAAAGTCAACTGTCGAAAACAGATCAACTCAGCTGCACTACCAAGATTTTGCTAAATTAGAGCAGAAAAGTGGGCATTTGCACCATTCAGGTGTTAAAAACATTCATCACAGTTCAGTCTATGGGCCCTGAGCAATCCCATGGAGATGGGAATTTTTTAACCAGGTATCAGTTCACAGCAGTGTTGAAGAAAGGAATTGAGTTTCTTGGTATGTCATCAGAGGACTTTGGCTGTTATGGATTTAGAAGAGGGGCAGCAACAACAGCTGCTGCAGTATTAGGAAAAGAAGCAGACAAGACACAGTCCATTGGACACTGGCCATCACATTGCTTTAGATCCTACACTTGGCCTCCCCAAGGGGATAATATTTGATTTAAACTTTCACTGTTAAATGGATTGTTTGTTCTGTTTCAGGACTGAGCAGAAAGGCCCCACCTATGGTTAGTTGGATATGTGGATAGAGTATTTTTCACAGGACTGCAAAAGGGTATCTGACAAACATAGCACAACTAGGCTACCTCAATTTGGCTGCCTGCCTGAGTCAGCACAAAAGGAGGGCCATGCTGAGAAACATGCTAATGCCCCTCATCCATTCTTTGGCGAGCTGTTCTCATTCTCCTCAGGTGATCACTATTCAGTTATTCATGATTGTCTTATACTCTTCATTGTAATTACCCAGATTGTAAACTCTCTTGGCCAGGGACTGTTTTTTTTTCTTCTTCTATGTTTGTAAAGCACCTAGCACAATGAGATCCTGGTCCATGACTGAAGCTGCTAGATGCCACAATAAAACAAATAAATTATGCCACAACTTAAATTATAACAGTCCCATGTCTTTTCAATGTAGTCTTTCTGAGGATATGTGTACTGCTTCTTTGTGTTATGGAAAGGCAGAGATGATGCAGTTGGAGAAAATTCTAGTCTGGTAATATGTGATTAGAAAAGAGACAAGAAGGAGGAAAGAAACCATTCTACATAATAATGAACAGCATAGCACAGGTAAATCATTCACCCTTATTTACCCTTTTTCATATTCCAGTGGAACTAGAAGGTAACTCATTTAAACTGAGGAAAGGAAGTATTTTTTATAACACAGTACATAATTCTTACCTGTGAAACTCACTGCCACAAAATATCACAGAGGTCAAGAGCTCAGTACTGTATATGGATAATGAGAAGAACATTCACAGTTAAATTAGATGGAAAGATTGTGTTTATTTTAATAAGGGCTAGAAACCCATTCCCTATGGGTAAATAATAATACTATAACTGTCCATGACTGAGTCTCTTGCTCCTTCCTCTGAAGCATCACATACTGGCCACTACCAGAGAAAGGATGTTAGTTCATAGGGGCTAATGCCCTGATCCAGTATAAAAATTCGTATGGTCTTATATGACTCACATGTTGCAATTTCTGTTCAAAGTGTTCAAACTACCTATTTTCTATGGACCATCTTTTATCACAGCCCTAGCTACATCTTTTGGATTTCTCAATTCCTGTTACATATTTGATTTTATTTCTTTTTAACTCAAAGCTTTTACATCAGCTTCCAGCTACTGAGGTTTTCTTTCTAAATTCAGCATCCAGTCTGAGGAATATAAATCTATTTTAGCTGCTAAAGCTTGAATCACCTGAAATACCACTTCCAGGAACTCTGCAGGCTTCTCTAATGGGAGAATCCCTTCAGACAGTGTTAAACCACTGATATGATTTGTTTCTTCTTGCCACACAGAAAATCCTTATGTTGGAGGGTTTGGGTAACTGATGCCAGCAACCATCTCTAAGTGCCTGTCCCCAACTGCGTGCAGAGATGGTGGCCAAAAATTTCTCCACTGAGCCCTCTGTCAGCTAATCTGTCCAACACTTTTAATATCTCTTAAGGGATATTGCTCAGACAAAAAAAAAGAAAAGAAAAAAAAAGAAAAGAAAATACTAATAAACAAAACATAATCACATGAGAAAAGCAAAGCAGCAGAAATTACGGTGCCAGAACATATTGACATTTACATAGGCCAATGGCACAAAGTAGAAGTGGAACTTGCAAATGTTCTATTATTACAGCTGTGAAGCTGGAAGTGTGAACCTGAGGTAAGTGTCCTACCAGTGCTGTCACCTTATTACAAGCCTATATGAAACCACTGTCACAGTTCTAGGATCAACAGCACCACTGCAGTCTCCCTTATAGCCCCCTGTATAGGTCTCAGGACTTCAGTTGTCATCTCTCTATGGATGGGAACCCATGTCCCTCTCCCTCCAGACCAGATATTTAAGCTTGAAGTCCCTCTGCAATTCACTGTGACTATCCCTAGCATGTCTGATCTTAATCTAGCACCTGAGGAAGTCTCTCAAGGGACAGTGACAGGGTGGTCAGTGACCAGCTGTATTTTACAAAGCACAATACATTTACTTTGGGATAAAAGCATCACGGAGAAAACATATAATAAAAAGCATTCACATGCTAAGCTTACTAGGCGTTACCTATCTTCCACAGCCCATGGCAGGTTCCAGTCCTTCAAACCTTCCATCAGGGCTTTGCCTTTTTTGTTACAATCTCATGTCAGTTTTTGGACCAAAATGAGGGATCCTCAGTCTGTTTATGCTGACCCTTTATACCAAAAGTGTATTTGTGTGTTCTGGCTCTCTTGGATCAGGGCTGAACCAGTGTATGCAACTCCCCCTAGGGGATGATATTTTTTCTGGAGATGTTTACCTGTCTCAGGATTTGCAGTAATTACTCCCTACTGAATTTAGTTCCTAGGAAAAGCTCAGCAACCCTCTGTCATGTAGGCTAGAATACAATCCCTAGCTCACAAAGACACATAGGCAGTGTAGTCATGTTGGTCCCAGATCCCTTCTCTCTCTAAAGATACATATAACATTTATAAATACAAGAGAGGCAAGGTCGGTGAGGTAATTTTTTTGCGGGGGGACCAACTTCTGTTGGTGAAAGAGAGAACGCCACAGAGCTCTTCCTCAAGTCTGGGAAAGTTATTCAGAGTGTCATAGTAAAATACAAGGTGGAACAGACTGTTAAGCATGAGTTAACACTTGTTGCACAGAACCATGCAAAATTAAGTTCTGAGAAAGCAGCACCAGACTCTGCCGTAACAATAGATGCAAACCCTTCAGCCATAACTCCATGCTGTGATGATCAATAACTCCCACAACTCATCTTTCAAGATCCATGGGTCCTACACATGCCTATCACAATATGTGGCATACCTCATCCAGTGTATCAATTACACCAACAACGACTATATAGGTGAAACAAAACAATCACTATGCTCTCAAATGAATTCACACAGAAAGATGATAAAAGACAAAAAATCCTATCACCCATCACATTCATAAAATGATCACTCCATATCTGACCTCTCAGTCCCTGTCCTCAAAGGAAACCTGCACCACATCTTCAAAAGATGAGCCTGTGAGCTTAAATTCATAACTCTGCTAGACACCAAAAATCATGGACTCAGTACTGGTTTTATGTCTCATTACAACAAACAGTAACCCACTCACTCTCCATTGTCCTATGACTGCAGAGCTACTAATTGCCCACTTCATTTTGAATGATTTCTTGCAATGGAAGTTGGTCCAATAAAAGATGTCACCACACCCATCTTGTCTCTTTCATATCCTGGGACCAACACAGCTACAATAAGAGTGCAAACATTTATAGATACAAACATTTATGAGTATGCTACAGTCCATAGCATCTGGCCCATCTTAATATAGTAGTCATTTGAAGTTTCCACACTTCCAATATCTCACATCTATCCTAGCCACCATGAAAGTTCTTCCTCTGTCTATCCTGGAGATCAACAGGCAACTGAAGTAAAAATCATGGCAACACTTCTTCTGTGGCTGCTGCTAACTAGAGATGGCTCTTGGGAAACAAATTCTGAAGTGTTGCACCTGTCATATGGCATGCTAGCACCAAAGATGAAGACGTTAATGTGAGATGTGGCCCAGTGCATTATTATTGGCAGCACAAGTAGCAACACCTATATAGAAGGTTGCCTGACACTTTTCATTAAAGAACCCTGTTTTCAGCTGCTGCTAAATTTACCAAATTTTAACTGTTTAGTCTGAAATTTTCTATGCTGGGTTTATGCCTCAGTCTGACGTTTCTTGGAGAGTTTCAGTTAAAACATTTCAAGAATGAGATTACAAAAAAAAATATTGTTTTGTCCAAGTTGCAAATAAATAAATAAATACATACATAAATCTTCCAACTGTTTTGTTAAGAACTAATGCCTTCATATGTTGAAACAAAGATATAAAATTTGCTATAGTATCAGAGAGGAGCCTTTTGCCTTTTCCATGAAAATCTATCCAAATTTGGGCAAATTATAAGTTTAGGAAAAATCTCTCTTTTCATAGAATCATAGAATATCAGAGTTGGAAGGGACCTCAAGAGGTCATCTAGTCCAACCCCCTGCTCAAAGCAGGACCAATTCCCAGCTAAATGATCCCAGCCAGGGCTTTGTCAAGCCGGGCCTTAAAAACCTCCAAGGAAGGAGACTCCACCACCTCCCTAGGTAACGCATTCCAGTGTTTCACCACCCTCCTAGTGAAATAGTTTTTCCTGATATCCAACCTGGACCTCCCCCACTGCAACTTGAGACCATTGCTCCTTGTTCTGTCATCTGCCACCACTGAGAACAGCCGAGCTCCATCCTCTTTGGAACCCCCCTTCAGGTAGTTGAAGGCTGCTATCAAATCCCCCCTCATTCTTCTCTTCTGGAGACTAAACAATCCCAGTTCTCTCAGCCTCTCCTCATAAGTCATGTGCTCCAGACCCCTAATCATTTTTGTTGCCCTCCGCTGGACTCTTTCCAATTTTTCCACATCCTCCTTGTAGTGTGGGGCCCAAAACTGGACACAGTATTCCAGATGAGGCCTCACCAATGTCGAATAAAGGGGAACGATCACGTTCCTCGATCTGCTGGCAATGCCCCTACTTATACAGCCCAAAATGCCGTTAGCCTTCTTGGCAACAAGAGCACACTGTTGACTCATATCCAGCTTCTCGTCCACTGTGACCCCTAGGTCCTTTTCAGCAGAACTGCTACCTAGCCATTCGGTCCCTAGTCTGTAGCAGTGCATGGGATTCTTCCGTCCTAAGTGCAGGACTCTGCACTTGTCCTTGTTGAACCTCATCAGGTTTTTTTCTGCCCAATCCTCTAATTTGTCTAGGTCCCTCTGTATCCGATCCCTACCCTCTAGTGTATCTACCACGCCTCCTAGTTTAGTGTCATCTGCAAACTTGCTGAGAGTGCAGTCCACACCATCCTCCAGATCATTAATAAAGATATTAAACAAAACCGGCCCCAGGACCGACCCTTGGGGCACTCCACTTGAAACCGGCTGCCAACTAGACATGGAGCCATTGATCACTACCCGTTGAGCCCGACGATCTAGCCAGCTTTCTATCCACCTTACAGTCCATTCATCCAGCCCATACTTCTTTAACTTGGTGGCAAGAATACTGTGGGAGACCGTATCAAAAGCTTTGCTAAAGTCAAGGAATAACACATCCACTGCTTTCCCCTCATCCACAGAGCCAGTTATCTCATCATAGAAGGCAATTAGGTTAGTCAGGCACGACTTCCCCTTCGTGAATCCATGCTGACTGTTCCTGATCACTTTCCTCTCCTCTAAATGTTTCATAATTGATTCCTTGAGGACCTGCTCCATGATTTTTCCAGGGACTGAGGTGAGGCTGACTGGCCTGTAGTTCCCCGGATCCTCCTTCTTCCCTTTTTTAAAGATGGGCACTACATTAGCCTTTTTCCAGTCATTTGGGACCTCCCCCGATCGCCATGAGTTTTCAAAAATAATGGCTAATGGCTCTGCAATCTCACCCGCCAACTCTTTTAGCACCCTCGGATGCAGCGCATCCGGCCCCATGGACTTGTGCACGTCCAGTTTTTCTAAATAGTCCTGAACCACTTCTTTCTCCACAGAGGGTTGGTCACCTTCTCCCCATGCTGTACTGCCCAGTGCAGCAATCTGGGAGCTGACCTTGTGCGTGAAGACAGAGGCAAAAAACTCATTGAGTACATTAGCTTTTTCCACATCCTCGGTCACTAGGTTGCCTCCCTCATTCAGTAAGGGGCCCACACTTTCCTTGATTTTCTTCTTGTTGCTAACATACCTGAAGAAACCCTTCTTGTTACTCTTAACATCTCTTGCTAAATGCAACTCCAAGTGTGATTTGGCCTTCCTGATTTCACTCCTGCACGCCTGAGCAATATTTTTATACTCCTCCCTGGTCATTTGTCCAATCTTCCACTTCTTATAAGCCTCTTTTTTGCATTTAAGATCAGCAAGGATTTCACTGTTTAGCCAAGCTGGTCGCCTGCCATATTTACTATTCTTTCTACACATCGGGATGGTTTGTTCCTGCAACCTCAATAAGAATTCTTTAAAATACAGACAGCTCTCCTGGACCCCTTTGCCCTTCATGTTATTCTCCCAGGGGATCCTGCCCATCTGTTCCCTGAGGGAGTCAAAGTCTGCTTTTCTGAAGTCCAGGGTCCGTATTCTGCTGCTCTCCTTTCTTCCTTGTGTCAGGATCCTGAACTCGACCATCTCATGGTCACTGCCTCCCAGGTTCCCATCCACTTTTGCTTCCCCTACTAGTTCTTCCCTGTTTGTGAGCAGCAGGTCAAGAAAAGCTTTGCCCCTAGTTGGTTCCTCCAGCACTTGCACCAGGAAATTGTCCCCTACACTTTCCAAAAAATTCCTGGATTGCCTGTGCACCGCTGTATTGCTCTCCCAGCAGATATCAGGGTGATTAAAGTCTCCCATGAGAACCAGGGCCTGTGATCTAGCAATTTCTGCTAGTTGCCAGAAGAAAGCCTCGTCCACCTCATCCCCCTGGTCTGGTGGTCTATAGCAGACTCCAACCACAACATCACCCTTGTTGCTCCCACTTCTCAACTTTATCCAGAGACTCTCAGGTTTTTCTGCAGTATCATACCGGAGCTCTGAGCAGTCATACTCCTCTCTTACATACAACGCAACTCCCCCACCTTTTCTGCCCTGCCTGTCCTTCCTGAACAGTTTATATCCATCCATGACAGTACTCCAGTCATGTGAGTTGTCCCACCAAGTCTCTGTTATTCCAATCACATCATAGTTCCCTGACTGTGCCAGGACTTCCAGTTCTCCCTGCTTGTTTCCCAGGCTTCTTGCATTTGTGTATAGGCACTTAAGATAACTCAATGATCGTCCCTCTTTCTCAGCATGAGACAGGAGTCCTCCCCTCTTGCGCTCTCCTGCTTGTGCTTCCTCCCAGGATCCCATTTCCCCACTTACCTCAGGGCTTTGGTCTCCTTCCCCCGGTGAACCTAGTTTAAAGCCCTCCTCACTAGGTTAGCCAGCCTGCTGGCGAAGATGCTCTTCCCTCTCTTCGTTAGGTGGAGCCCGTCTCTGCCTAGCACTCCTTCTTCTTGGAACACCATCCCATGGTCGAAGAATCCAAAGCCTTCTCTCCGACACCACCTGTGTAGCCATTCGTTGACTTCCACGATTCGACGGTCTCTACCCCGGCCTTTTCCTTGCACAGGGAGGATGGACGAGAACACCACTTGCGCCTCAAACTCCTTTATCCTTCTTCCCAGAGCCACATAGTCTGCAGTGATCCGCTCAAGGTCATTCTTGGCAGTATCATTGGTGCCCACGTGGAGAAGCAGGAAGGGGTAGCGATCCGAGGGCTTGATGAGTCTCGGCAGTCTCTCCGTCACATCGTGTATCCTAGCTCCTGGCAAGCAGCAGACCTCTCGGTTTTCCCGGTCAGGGCGGCAGATAGATGACTCAGTCCCCCTGAGGAGGGAGTCCCCGACCACCACCACCCTCCTCCTCCTCTTGGGAGTGGTGGTCGTGGAACCCCCATCCCTAGGACAGTGCATCTTTTGCCTTCCAATCGGTGGAGTCTCCTTCTGCTCCCTTCCCTCAGATGGGCCATCTAGTCCACTCTCCGCATTAGCACCTGTAGAGAGAACATGGAAACGATTCCTCACCTGTATCTCCATTGCTGGTGCATGGACACTCCTCTTTCTTCTTCTGGAGGTCACATGCTGCCAAACCTCCTCACAATCCTTCTGTCCCTGCTCCGCCTGCTCTGAATCTTCAGGACATTGTGGCCGTAGAAGCATCTCCTGACGTCTGTCCAGGAAATCTTCATTTTCCCTTATGCAATGCAGAGTCGATACTTGTTTCTCCAGCCCTCGAACCTTCTCCTCCAGTATGGAGACCAGCTTGCACTTTGTACAGACAAAGTCGTTTCTGTCCTGCGGAAGAAAGACAAACACGGCACAACCTGTGCAGGTTACAACAGCTGATCGCTCACCTTCCATATCACCGTCCTCTTAGGAGCTTCCTCAACTGTTGCAGGAACTACTCGGAGAAACCTGCAGATGAAAGCCTCAGTGCGCTCTCCCCACGCGAACTCCCAGGCAAACTCCCGCTGTTAGCCTCTGCTGTTCGCCGCTCAGACGGTTCGCTGCTGACTGCCCTTATATACCAGTCAGGCCCACTCAAGGCCCAGCTGGAACAAAGCACTCCCAATTCACACTTTTCAAACAAACAAGCAAGCAATCAAGCACACGGTCAAACTGACCAACTGTCCCAGCAGCAGACACTCAGATACTCACCAACACAGCCCCCCTAATGCAGCACTTAGCGTACCTCCTCTCGGACAGCTCCCAGGCAAACTCCCGCTGTTAGCCTCTGCTGTTCGCCGCTCAGATTCACATGCTCAGTAGAGACTTTTCACATGCTCAGTAGAGACTTGTTAGCGATTGGTAGATAAATCCTTTGAGGATTCTGTATACCACTGAGCATAATCCAGCTCATGGATGTAGGGACTGAGTATGACTTTCCCGGCAACTGTTCCGATCATTTCTGAGGACTGCTTTGCTTCCCAGAACACTGTTGTATGGAAGATTATCATAATGCATATGTGCAAGGGGGCTACAATTCAGGCATTTCCTTACTTTGGTATGCTTGATTTTTCAACATTCTTTTTTTTAAAATGTAGGGGAGTTTTTTGTTTTGTTTTAAAAAGTCATTTGTAAAAAAAGGCACTAGTGCTGAAGAGGACTGAATGTGAAAAATATGGACAGCATTATACTGCTACTGGAATCTGTAACTAAAGCCATCGTCACCTGTCACAGGAGGATCTTCCCAATCTAGGAAGATCCTCTGGTGGTGTACGGCGAGCATAGCAGATCTTTCCTCACATCTGGCTGATAGTGGAGAGGACATGGCCAAGACTTCATTATCCTACACATTTTTGGCTACTGTGTCAGTACTTTAGGACTACTGTCAACCTTCTGGTTATTAGTATTCCAGGGCTCTAGCCTAATACACAAACAACCCAGGATCAGGAAAGCATAAAGTCAGTTTCACAACTCCCACTTGAGCTGTGCTGTATGCAACTCAGTCATAGCTGATGTGCTGGTCTGGCCAATGATATTTATCTGAAATTTTCCTTATTACATTATAACCAAATGGAAACTTACAGAAGCACATCAACAAACGTACCAGTTACTATATCACCACTCAAATCTGACACTGCTGCAATATGAATGCTTAACTGTTAGTCCAGATGTTAATTATCATCAACAGCTAAAAATATCCTGCTTATTAAAATACAACTGCCCTTTACTTTGGAGCATGCTAATTTTTCTTGTAACAAATGGAATATTTTTGAAAATTATAATCATCCTACATCAAAAAATGACTTGGAATCCCCATATATAAACTGTAATTTCAAAAAGTATTAGAATAGACGGGTACAATGGTTAATAATGGAATTCTAATTTTAAAAGCCCATTTGTGGTAAGTATATCATTATTACTCCACAATCTAAAAATTAAAATGTATTTTATGTTATCTCTTACTAATTTGCATTTAAAATTAGATAATACACTATGCATAGTTAATATAGATGAACATATTTAACCTCTATATACTCAACGTGTTTTGCAGCTGCCTAATCAAAACATGTTCCAGATATATAATTAAATACAATTATAAAATAATTAAATAACTGTATTTATTATACATTGATAACAACAGAAGCCTGTGTGGCCTATCAACAACTACAAAACGTATCCATACCTAAATGAGAATCTGATGTTTATTACTCTCTGAAATAGCAATTATTGAAGAAGATTAACTTAATAGAAAATCATCTGTTCAGCATATTAATAAATACAAATAATCAGCTAACACTGCAATAGGATATGCCTTTTTCTAAATAGATGCCCTTTAGAAATTTTCTATTCTCCAGACATATACAGGAGGCTCAAAATTACTTATGTAAATGTGGTGAAATTCAAAGCACAACAGTGCCCAGTTATTCTGAAAAAAAAAAAAAAAAGCCTGTTTAGTTTAATCGAAACCTTTCAAGGCTGGACTGTTTTTAACACATAGTATAAAAAAGGAATTCAAGGGACAAACTTTCCATATGATTCATATATATATGGTACAAACACAAGGTTAATTTCAACTCTCATATAATCCCATTAAAGTCAATGGGATTTCATTAAGAATGAATTTGACCCCCAGAATTTACAGAACATAACAGGATTACCAATGCACTTGATGGGAAGGGTCAAGACAAATATCATTTTACACAAATCTACATTATGGGTAAAAGCTCCCTTGTTAAGATCCACATCTACCATGATATCAGCAAGAAATTAGCAATATTTTATGGCATGCAGGATAGACAGTTTAGGGCCAATAGGTATTTGCTATTTGAAGAACAGGTATACATTCTGAAAGTATTTATACATCTCTAACTCTTATCTATTTATTGCAATTGATCCTGCAATCAGATCCATGCAGGAGGAACCTTTGCTCCCTCAAAAAGCCCCAATGACTTTATAATTTGTGACTTCCTCCTTGCTGTAAGGGGAAGCAAAATGTTTCAGATATGTGCAGATTAAATCCACCTACTTGGTACTGGCCAGCCCACCTGCATGTTAGAGGACCCGAATGGCAGCTGCTCTCCTTTCTAACCCCCCTACCCCATGTACCCTACACAGGAGAGTACGGGGGCTCTTTATACCCCGTGCACAGGCACGTAATAAGGCTCACAATTGAGCACTATATGTGTTTGTACATTGCCTAGCACAATGGAGCCCCAATCTCAGTTTGGGCCTCTAAGTGTTACTGTAATGAATGCAAAATGACTAATAATATTTGTATTTCAGTAGCTAACAGAGGGTCCAAGCAGATTAGAATAGTAATCACTGCCCTTCCAGATCTCCTACCTGTAGTTTTGGACCCTCTGGCTGGTACAGAGCCACTCTGAGCATGTACAGGTGATACACAGACACTATTATTCACGTGGTCTGTCCACCCACTAGGCACAGGGATAAAGTCGCACTTTACAGTAGGCCTCTTCTGATGGATTCCTTTTCCTCTCCTTGTGTAACTCATAGAATGTATTAAGCACGGGATTTACCTATTTACTCTCTATGAGCACTTTTGGCTTTATTTTAAAAACACTCTGCTGAAGCCCCCCATTGTTAAAGAAAATTTAGTTAGCTTCACATCACTGCTTAAACTGATCAAAAAGGCAAAATGGATTGGGGTAGCACTGTATAGATTAGGAGTCTAGGCCATACACCTTAAGGGGTTTTGTCAAGGTTAGTAACAACAAAAATGTGTTTCAGTTCTTTTCTGATGCCCTTTCTGGAATCTTTGTCCATTCCCTAGAGCAATATCTTCTGCCATCATAAAACCAGATACCTTTGCAGTCCCTATAGATGGGAATACGGAGCTAACCTCTCATCTCACCATTGGTTGTTCCTCCAGTTCAGCTTCGGGCAAGCGTGTCCTGTCCTTGCCCAAGCTCTGTCTACTGAGTTGGCAGAGGACTGCAGCGTGTAGAAAAGCAATAAATTTAATTTACAAAGGAAAAGACGTGAAAAGTGCAAAAACGGTGGCCTGATTCTTTGAAGTCATTGGGAATTTTTCTATTGATTTCAGTGTGCTTTGAATCAGGTCCCTGGGCCAGCTGGAAATGCTGGATGTCCAAGTGTGAATAACCTTATATGAATAACACAAGATTTCTTTTTTTCCTAATACCACAATCCATTTATGTGGGAGTGGGGTGGGGAGGAGGGTGGTGACAGGGGAGGGAGAGAGGCAGGATGGAGTGCATTCTATTTTTGATAATTTTTATTGCTTCTATTAGTTTTACATGTAAAACAGCTTGCATCCCTCCAAGTTTGCATCTTCTGAAGACAGAAGGGCATGCACATGTTGGAATACAGTTGAAGGCTGACAGGTTTAAACAGTCCTTGTTGCCAGTGACCAACTTTTACCTAAATAGAAAAAGCTAAAGGAATTACATACTAAACTGGAGAGGGTAAGGCATGAAAATGAAAGCATCTGGGGATTTGTTCTTCTTATTTTAATAGATATATTGCTAAAATGGGATTTATTAAGTGTGTCTGTTTAAACGTCAGTGGTTTGAATTTCTCAGGCTTCATTCTCTTCTCACAGATTCTGGTGTAAATCAGGAGTAATTCCACTGATGTCGCTGGAGTTACGTTAGTATAAAACCTGTGTAAGTGAGTGTGGAATAAAACTGAGTGTCTTTGATTTGTCTGTCACCATTTTTTAAACAATCCCATGAGTAGGGTTCCAGCTGAGATGAAACTGCTCAGTCCCTTGGGGCAAATAAAAATTGGTACCAGTGAACAGAGGATGGCTGTTTTATTTATATCAAACAGGAAGAGAAACCTGTGTAATGAGAACTTTCTAAAAATAATTCCACTTTCTCATGTTCTTTCCAGAAGCTGGAAAAAAAAAAGGCTTATCTAGAGGATTGCACAAAGGCTATCAAGATTTCCCTGAGCTTGGCAAAAGTGACTGTTAAATCCAGGGACATGTGGAAGTTACTATGTCCTAGAGACAAAATCCAATCAACTGCAATCAATCCTTTCAATTGTGTAATAAAGTGTTGAGAAGATGCTTTGCCATCTGAAAGTGACATTGTTTTCCATTAAATAATGAAGCAGTTATTGTCATAGTAAACCAATGTCAAATAACTGTGAGTAAGGACAATGCTTCATCTATCATTATTTTTAGTTACTGCATTTTACAGTTTTGAAGGGCTCAGTACGGTGGACAACATTATACATAAACCACAGCACTTGTAATGTTGCAACAGATTTATTTTGGAGATGAGAAAAGGATTTATGTTCATTATGCTCTAATGTTCATTTGCATTTTCATATTTCATAAATGATTAAATGGTTACCAAAATTCCCCTCTTTTTTTTTTTTTTTTGGTTTAAAAGCTGTCCTTAAGGGATAGGTGAAAACTCCGGAATATACAGTGAGACACACAAGGGAGCAATTACAAGTTAAATGAGACTGAAAAGCTCTGAAGGTATGAGGGATATCAGTACTTTGGTGATTTCCCTGGGAGCCCATAAGAAGCCTTGTAGAATCATCTATTCAGCTATTCATAATCCATCTATTTGTTGTAGGTAAATGTCTGCTATTGCCGTAGTCTCCGAGCACCTCACAATCTCATGGACTGTGTGGGTAAGAGAGTGGAGACTCCCCAGCCCAAAGGAATGGGTGGGGAGCAGAATGTAGTCCCTCCTGCGACTGGGGGCAAGGACTGTAATTTTCCTCTTCCCAGAAATATCTGAATTAGTGCCATCGCTCTACTCCCTCTGGGATTAACCCATACCTCTAAAAGGAGCATGTACCAGATCCTTTTTGAAGCAAACCTTGAAGAGTTTTCTGAGTTCCCCACCCTGTAGGCATCACCTCAGAAAGAGATCTGATCTGATCCTAAAGGGATTAAGTTTTGTCATATTGGGCTCAATTACAATTTTGCCATTAACTTTAATGGGAAGACGACTGAGCCCTAAATACTTCTAATATAGTAATAATAATTAATTAAATCTATAGAAATACATCATGGAAACAATGTTATGAGGAATAAGGGCTTCATGGTTAAGCATGCAAAAGAAAAAAATGACAAAGTTAAAATTGCATGTGCTAGATAATAGCCAGGCCTCATTCATTACCAGCCTTGCAAGACAGTCTGTGAATATAGCAAGAGATATTTTGAGGACCTTGTCTCATTCACTGTACACCTTTACTGTATTTTTCACTGCATAGCTAAGGCACACATACACAAGAATCTTCCTTAGCTGCATATGGTATGGATGGTATTTTCTAAAATACCTAAGCAGGGCCAGCTCCAGGCACCAGCCCACCAAGCTTGTGCTTGGGGCGGCACCTGGAGGGGGGCGGCGCGGTGCTCCGGCTCTGGCCACCGGGGAGAGCGGAGCCCTGGCTGGGCTCGCCGCCCTCCCCCCGGCGCTCCAGCCGGTCGGGGAGAGCGGCCCGTGGCCGGGCTCGGTGCCCTCCCCTGCCGCGCTGGGGTGGCGGGGAGGTGGCGGGAGGTTTTTTTGCCTGGGGCGGCAAAAAAGCCAGAGCCGGCCCTGTACCTAAGTAAGCTTCAATGGGAGTAGGGTGCCTAACTCCCTTAGGTACTTTGGCAAATTTTGCCTACAAGTTTAGCAAGAAAAAAAAAGGATATGGAACATACAGTGGTCAAAGGGCCAGATTATTTAAGGTATTTGGTGCTTAACTACCTTAGGCACTTAAATACGTTTAAAACTTTGGCCCACCTGGGCCAAATCAGTTTTCATCAATAAAGGGTCAAAGTTAATTCTCATTAATGAGAACTTTAACCCTGCTATATTTCAGTTTCCTTCTCTTAGCCATTTCAGCACTAGAGTTATTAGCAAAAAAATATATCATAATTCCTCTTTTTTTGTAGTAACAGTAGTAATGTCTTAACCATTTGTACTGAAATTTTCCTGAAAAAAAATCACATTTGAGCAGAGACCAAGACTGAATAATTTCAGTCCATAAAGGAATGGTTCCAAAAATATGAAATTATATGTAGGGTCAGGGCAAAGACGTTATGCAACCTTAATTTCAGCAGTTACTAGTGATCACAGTGTTAAAGCAATGCATGGAAAGGAGAATCTGGTCTTATGTAGCTATTATTTGTGCTCTAATATTTTTCATCTATGTGATTATCCAACATTTTCTGTATACGTTAATGACTGTAGTCTTTGTTAATGGCTTTGGTAGATTCAAACAGAGAATTGTGTGAAACTTGTCCTTAATGGCTGGTAAAGATAGAGCATTATCAACAACATTAAGAAATTACCTGAAAGGAAAACTGGCTTTTTATAAATGCTACCAACTATGACAAACAAACACTAACTGGTCTCTAAGATAGTAAATATTGATACTTCCAAGCTAGATTTCCAAAAGCATTACATGGGAAGGTAAAAGATGTATGAAAAAAAAAAGGAAGAAAAAAGCCTGTCTTTTAGCCACACAAACAAAATCAGAGAGAAACTCTGCAAATGGCAATAAGCATCCAGGAGAAAATGAAACGGAAAATACTATAACAATTTCTGTCTCTTTCTCTTTGTGTCCATCTTTCTACCTGTCACTCTGTATACAGACCAAGACATCAGCATTCTATCTGAACATGATTTCCCATCAAATGATGACTGAGTGTGTTAAAGACCCCTGGTTTTATCCAATTTATTATCAATTTAGTAATGGCAGAAAGAAATATATAGCAATTGTAATTAGGCAATAATATAAAAGCTCCAAAGGAATCCAGGTATTTTGTTTTAGATTTAATTTTTATATTTATGGGACTACAGAAATATCTGTAGCTTGGGGGGGAGGGAGGAAGTAAACAGAATGTCTGTTTGTTACTGACAGATTCTGGTTAATCCATAGCCCCCAAAGCTGATAATTAAAGGATTTTAGATGTGTTTCTAGTGAATTCAATTTGACACATTAGAGTTTATAATCCCTGTGACCTCAATTATTGAGTATGAATGATGGCAAACACTACTAATCCAAATGCCCGGTGTCTTAATTTCTCAAGAAAATCCAATTCTTAGTTAACTAGCTACGAATGAAGGTTATCTGAATTACAAAATACCCCATCCTTCATCTTTCAATATGGAAAAAAATGGTCTGTCTATGAAGGTCATTTCTTTTAACAATTTGCATTGCCAGTATTCTGAATTGCACAGAAGATAAGGCATCAAGATTTTCTTTCTAAATCTCCCCGTGAAGCAAAGTGGTAATAAAAAAAAATGTTTTCAGTAAAAGGATACCAATAAAATACAGCTGCTATTTAGAAATATAAACCTAAAAGAAAAACAACCTGCAGTGAGCTTCAGCAGCTACCCCATACCTTTACCTCCTATAATATCTTACATCAGATAGTTATGGAAGAATTTTCAAAGAAATGACAGAGTTGGTTCAATTAACCATTTAAACACTGGGGACCATATCATCCTTAGATGGTATGTGATGACATTGTTCCAATTTAATTAACTATGCCAATGGATATTATTTTAGGATCTAGCCCTGGGTGTTTAATCAAACTCCTTAAGTTGCAAAACTAGTCTTGACATTTCACAATAACAGATCTTCTTGAAAGATTTTTATTATCCCATTTGTTCAGTGTGCCTGTAAGTACGGGTCTTCTGTGAGGTCCAGGAAAGGGGGCAGAAGATGAAGGGAGAATAGGGGGTTGACCCCTCCTTTGTGTGGAAGAGTAGAAATTTGCATACTGGGGAAGCCCTCTGCTCCTGGATCATGGGGGTGGAGTCAGGATATTCCTCCTATGTATTTACTGTGTAATCACGGTGTATGACACTTATTACAAGTATATCCTGCTGCTTAGATGGTTCTTATTATTAGATAAATAACTGCCATATACACTATGAATACTGACATTAAATCCATGCCTACTATCAGGGCAGAGGCCCTGATGTGACTACTAACTTCATGGTTCCTGTTGTTCATGCTTCCTACCGCTGTCCATAGTGCTGATGTGAGTCGTTGAGGGCATCTTATTCACTGACTTCTACTGGCCTTGTACATGGGAAGATGTACCACATACTTCCTTGTTGCTGTTAGTCTACACATAATGAGAATCCTCAGTGCCCCTGATGGCTGCAGCTCACTACTTCAATGATAACCCACCCTTTCCCATTCAACTTTCTCCTACTTGTCATAGCTCAATACATGGTGGGTCCTCTCCTAAGCCCAGATGGATTGTGACTGGATGTACACTTGACAAGAATGCCTGTGACCCCATAGTGGCTCCTCGTGGCTCTTTATGAAAAGAACTGATGTCTGTGCACACATACATATACACATTGGCTTTACTTCTTCTAACTCTTTGCATGACCCTGGACCCTTTCAAATTGTCAGCCCCTTGCTCTGCATGTAGTGAGACCCCTATACCTTCTTGTTGGCTCTGTGTCTGGGAGATACCCTTCTCCACAATTCTCTCTTATCATCTTCTGATGCCTCTGCTGATGGCAAGACTACCCTTATCTCCAACCCAGCTTCTGTTCATTCCATGTATAGAAGGTTTCTCCAGGCTGTTTTGTCTGTGCCTGGCCATTGCTGTGAGTAAAAGTGGAAAATAAGAGGGGGAAATGCTAACTAAATAAATTGTTTTAAAGTGCGTGGGAATCCACCTCCTTGCCTATCGCTTGGGCATTGCTATTTATCACCACAGCTATTGTTCCATACTGCTGAAGCTCACAGCAAGGGTAAGGAGCAGGAGCATAATGGGCAGGCTATTCCAAAGCCCATTGAATCAAAGCAAGTCTTTATATTGACTTCAATTAAATTTGGATCAGACCAAAAGAACACAATGTTGACATTCACTTAACAAGTAAATAATATTGATAATAATAAATAATAGTCATAGTTTCTCTCTTCTGTCATTATATTTATTTCCTGTAGTATACTCATTTAGTAATAAAGAAATGTCTTCCCTGTTATGAAAAACATATTGAAAAATTGAAGGCTTTATTGCTTAGATATTGTTGTTTAGGATATACAGGTAAATCATTTGGTATAATGTATTTAGTTTTCGCTCCATGATCTCATTCCGTATATCATTTGAATCTTGCAATTTGTGTGTCTTGTGTTTGTAAATTATTTTTAGTGGCAAGATTCCCCGGGCATCCAAAAATGGTCTCTCCCTCTCCCTGCCATGCCCAGGCTGAGTGACAATCAAATAACAGAAAGAACAAGCAACACAAACACTTGGGAGTGGAGTGAGTATGGAGGGAAAGGTTTGCACCCACCTTTTAAAGCAGGCTGCTGTTCTGCTCTTCTGTCCGGTGTGATTCTCAACTAGTAACAGAAGTGTGCCTCAAGAGGGAAGGATACAAAATGTGCTTAGTGCTTTCATGAGCTGCTTCCACACCAGACCATCCCCAGGATAAATTAGAGCAGACAGGGAAGTCATCTGCCAACAGCCCCAAGTTGCTATTACAGTGACCAGAGATCACCAGAGCACAGAGATGTATCAGTTTTTGGCTCCTTTCCCTTAGCTGTGTACTCTATGCCAGCAGAAGAAATGGGTACTCAGAGCTACTTTTTTAGGTCCACATCACCCATGGATTCCCGTATGTTGTCCCACAGGGCTGAGGACTGGTGGTGGCACGCACACATATGACTCATGAAGACTTAATGAAGTCACTTATTTTCTGTGAGATGACTCAAAGGTTGCAAAATAGTTCCATATACAGGGACAAGAGCTATATGGATTTCTCTCTACTGAGAGAGAGAGAATGTCTTTTCTCAGTATGAAGTCCACACACATGCGCACACGCACACACACACACTTGTCTTCTGCAAGGGCTGTCACCCCATACCTCTTTAGGGAATGAGAGTACCATCCAATATAATAAATATGAATCCCTTGTATTGATTTTTATCAGTTGACACAAGCTATTGACTTTTCTCTTTGTTGCTCTATTAGTTCTACTTTAAATGAATGGCACATTTTACTGCAGAGAATCTATATCTGTTTCAGAGCTTTCTCTTATTTAATCCCAAAACCTGAAGAGCCAAACCCTAGCATAAAGAGCATGATTTCTGTCTTTTATTTTGAACATTTTAGTAAGTGTGGTTGGATAATTAACTTGACATCCAGATAAAATTGCCATTTAATCAGCGAGAAAGGCTTGTTTAAGATTTGTTAGGGCCCACACTCTGTGTTCAAGATCTGGGCTTCAGTTTTGTTATACTGGGTGTAATATATCAAGTATATATGATACTCTGTTAGTGCCTGTTCAAATGATCATTTAAGTATATGTGTAATGGCCCATATTCATTCTTTTGGATATGCAGAATGATACTGGTGCTCAGGGGATATGTACAACACACCTTAAGTATTGTAGCTTCATACATGTTTCCCATCCATACTATAGAGTTTGGAGGGGATCATCCCTTTCTGAGGAAGATTTCCTCTATGAATTCCTCCAGAGGCAGACTATGGCCCTTATTAAGGGCTGTGAAGAATTTGCACAATCAGCCAGCACAGCATTGAGGAATACATCAATTAAATTATACTTGGCAATTTTCTTTATGTTGAAAATTGGCTCTTTGGCCAAAATTCAGCCCCTTTCACTGTAGGTGGGAATAGCTCCTTGCCTCTGTAACTGGTGTGGTTTCACTGTATAAGAAAAGAGCTGGACACAGGGAGGTAATATAGTAGGGAGCACACTACAGTGCAGATTTGAGCTCTGTGAGACAGGGAGCTTCTGTCAAGCAGTGAGCAGAAGGTGGAAGAGTCTGGAGCATGTGTCAGCTTAAGGGAAAGATTAGACTAGAGAAACCACTGCTTTGAGATCTTCAGTTCTCCCTCCCAATGAGGAATGGGTAAGGGCCTGTGGAACCTACTCCAGCTGCTGGGCTGAAATAGTCTCTGCAATGTGGCTCCATAACCATACCATAACCTCTAGAGAAAAAAATCCTCCTACTTCTTCCCTTTGCATATGCCCATATGTAGGCTTGGCTACTTGTGTTGGGCACTGGGCTGTGGATTTTGGTCTTTAGAATATTGTTAAGTATGAAATATGTGTGTGTATGCAGATTTTAATACATATTCATATTTGATGCTACTGAGCAGTTAGTAAATATCCAGGTTCAGATCCTCAGCAGGTGCAAATCAGAACAGCTCTTTTGAGGTGCGTGACCAATATGGTACAAGCTCACTGACTTCAACGTGGGTGTACTGGTTGTGAATCAGAGCTGAATTAGGCCCATATGATACATGCATAGCAGCACAACAATGAACAACCATAACTATTGTATCTTTTAAGTGAAGAGATAAAGATGGAATATAAGAACCCCCTAAGAGTAGTAGGGAAAAGAGTTGAACTTGTTTGGAAAATTGCTTAAAGCTCATTTGAGGTAGAAATAAAAAGCAGTTTGAAAGAAGCAAATACTGCTGTTGGACTCTTATTGCCTTTGTTTGAGCAGCTGTACATTGCAAATAAGAAAGGTATATTGATTTTTTTTAATACATTTGTTTTTGAAAATAATATTGAAGATTGTAAATATATGCAATTTACAAATATTTCCATTCCATAATTGCTTTCACAAAACACTGGAAAGGTTGAATTATACAAATTCATTTTTCATTCTGCAAAGAGCAGCAGAATTTTAACTAGTATCTTTTCCAACTATTCAGCAGCGAATATGTGATCTCTGATCACACCTACAATTGCAAAAAAGATTCAAGTGTGAAACAAGCAAATGAACAAAACCATAATAAAGTAAATAAATAACCACAAACTTTAGATAATAGGAATTCCTGAAAGTACTCTGAGCCATGAAAAAGGTCTGTGTGCATGCTATAATTCAGGGGTCGGCAACCTCTGGCATACAGCTCACCAGGGTAAGCACCCTAGTGGGCCAGGCCGGTTTGTTTACTTACCACGTCGGCAGGTTGGTCCGATCGCAGCTCCCACTGGCCATGGTTCGCCGTCCCAGGCCAATGGGGGCTTCAGCAAGTCACGGCCAGCACATCCCTCTGCCCGCCCCCATTGGCCTGGAACGGCGAAGCGTGGCCAGTGGGAGCTGCGATCGGCCCAACTTGCCGACGTGGTACGTAAACAAACCAGCCCGGCCCACTAGGGTGCTTACCCGGGTGAGCCGCGTGCTAAAGGTTGCCGACCCCTGCTATAATGGATTGTTAAGCAGTGCTTGATTTTTCATATTTGAATACACCTCTACCTTGATATAACGCTGTCCTCGGGAGCCAAAAAATCTTACCGCATTATAGGTAAAACCGCCTTGTATCGAACTTGCTTTGATCCACCGGAGTGCACAGCCCCGCCCCCCCGGAGCACCGCTTTACCGCGTTATATTCGAATTCGTGTTATATCAGGTCACGTTATATCGGGGTTGAGGTGTATCTGATTTAGATTTGTAATATAGTAGTTATGAATATATTTTGATGGCATTTAACACAAATTACACACAGCTAGGAAAATAGAAAGTTATCCCTTTTGTTTTTATTAGACATAATACAACTACATGCATAATAAATATTTATTAGTTTTAAAAATTGGTGTCATTAGTGACTAAAAACTGCTTTCTTATGCACAATGTTCTATGAATCATTTGGAATGAACATCTCTTGAAAGCATCATCGCTTCAAAAAAGCATGCCTAAACCTGAGTAAGAAAAATTCATAAGATTGGTTTTACAGCATATTCTATATTGATTTATGAAGGAATTAATTTGCCATTTAGCTTTTAAAATTGACTATTAATAATTCTTGACATTCAAAAGATAAATTCTCTTTTTTACAATTAAAACGAATCTTGTCACATTCTCAAAAAATCTGATTGTGTGTATATGTATCTTTTTTTTTAAGTCAGAAATGTAATTTTTCAGACTTTATAATGAAAAAAGTCTTTTCAATAAGTTTAGAGAGACTATTTTAAATTTCCAATCTGGGTTTTTTCGGTGATTTTTTTTTTCAAAATTGCTTAACGCTATTTAAACCACTAGTCCTCTACAACAGTGCTTCTCAAAGTTGGGCCGCCGCTTGTTCAGGGAAAGCCCCTGGCAGTCTGGGCTGGTTTGTTTACCTGCCGCATCCACAGGTTTGGCTGATCGCAGCTCCCACTGGCCACAGTTCACCGCTCCAGGCCAATGGGGGTGGCAGGAAGCGACACAGGCCAAGAGATGTGCTGGCCTCCGCTTCCTGCAGCCCCCATTGGCCGGGAGCAGTGAACCGCGGCCAGTGGGAGCCACAAAGGGCCGAACCTGCGGACATAGCAGATAAACAAACCGGCCTGGATCGCCAGGGGCTTTCCCTGAACAAGCGGCGGACCGGCTTTGAGAAGCACTGCTCTACAACATATCATAATCTAATTAATGAGGTACATTACAGTGTCAAAGTTTTATTAAAATCCCAGTTTGAAAAGAACATTGAATACATCTTTGCCATAAATAGTTAATTTATATTGGCTAATATACAGTAGTATTATTTATTCAAAACAAATTCAGTCTGTTAAGGATACTGAGTGAATACTTAACTTCCATTTATAAATCTGTTCTGAAACGATGCTAAAGTGTAAAATTATATATTATTTTTTCTATATTTTCACTAAAAGGTTTATTTATTTAGACTGTGTTTTAGATAAGACAGAAACTCAATCAAGCTGAACTAAGAAATGTGTCAGAGATAAGATAAAATAAGCAAGTATATATAATGGGGGATTATCTATCTATCTATCTATCTATCTATCTATCTATCTATCTATCACCAATATACTTGTATAGGCAAGATGAAGATGAAGAGAAGAGAAGATAAATGCATAAATTCAATGATCGTGACCATTGTGGGCAGTCAACAAATAGAAGGGGTTAACAGGTTTATAATAACAGATATCTTGTAACATCAATATATGGAGAAGAGACAATACTGTATAATTCTGTAGCATTGTTCAAAAATCTTTATGTTCCCCCCTCACTAACCAAATAAATCTCATAATACCCTGGTGAGGCAGGTAAAGAAGGAAAAAGTGCATTGTGCCTCTCATAAAATAGAATAATCTGGAAAGGATGTTTAGGAGTCATTTTAAAAAAAATCACACAGTAGAATGACCTGTTGTCCCTTCAGAGAAGGAGTAAGTACACTTCTCTTTTAATCCAGTTAACACCTGAGATTCAAATGGAGACTCAGGGAGCTCTGAAATGGAAGCCTTGAAACAGGGATACCAGGATTAGGCCAGAGTATTAGAAAAGGAGGAAGAGAATAGAAGAAAAGGTAGGACAAACACTGCAGAGGTATTGTGGTACAGTGAATGGTCCACACTTATGTCAGCCTAAGTATGACTCAGTGGAATTGGGTTATATTTTTGGCTCTTCACTAATGACTAGCCACCTTGGACATGTCACTTGACATGTCTGTGCTCTTGCTTCTCCTCCCCATATTCTGTCTGTGTTTTTTTATTTACATTTTGAGCATTTAGGGATAAGAATTATCCATTAATACATGCTTTTAAAATTTCTAACACAATGGAAATATTGGCTTGGACTGCTAAATGCTAAAAAGGCAACTATAAAGAAGCAACTGGTTCTCAAAAAGTCTTAGAAGCATCTTACGCTGTGGCCAAGCCAACTGCAAAAGTCCAACAAGCACACATCATTTGCAAGACCATTGTACTTCCAGCAGCAATAGACATATGTAGAATTATTATTGGTAAACAAGCAGCCATGGGACTGAAAACCATTCTTATACCAAATGATACTGTCCATCAATGATTGCAGAAAAAATATAGGACTAGTTGATAGAACAAGTTAAGAATGGTCAGTATTTTACATTGCTTGATGAATCCACAGACTTAGTCAACATGGCTCATCTTATGTGTTGTACGAAATTTGTCAAAGCAGGTAAAATAGCTGAAGAACTTTTATTTAACAGGCTCATTCTTCCCACTAAAAACGTAGGCTGTGCCCGAACATGCCAAAAAAAATCCACATTTTCCTTTTATAGTTTTCAAAACCTTGATGAGATCAGATTAGATAATTAAACAATCTGTATGTGGTTGAATAAAGTCACAAAAATGTCTGACCTCTAGTGTCTCTTTTCAGTGTAGTGTCCTGAGTAGGAAGGAAGAAATGAAGAAAGACAGGAAGGAAGGAGGAAAGGTAGGTTGGTATTAGATTGTGAGGAGTCACCATTTTTGAAAATATCTGCAAGTGAACTGCAGAGTATCTGCAAAGTATACTGTGGAAACCACAGTACTAGAGAATCAGTTCTGAAAGTGAAATTTGAAGACCAGTATCCTACCACCATGAATAAAATGATTTGTCCACAAACGCACTATGGAGGCATCAGACAAAAGCACCAATAGAATAGGCAAAAGAACACACAAGTGTACTACTGAGCGATAAAATAACTAGTGAGAAAGGAAACCTTTTGCTAATTGGGAAAAAATGTGACGCCCCAAGCATTCTGTACAATTTCAATTCCAGAGCTGTCAGTTATGTTGAGCCTGGATGACATCTGTCAAAAAAAGGTGATTTTCTAATTTATTTTAATAGAGAGATGAAGTTGTAAAGGTGTCGTGCCATGTTTTTCTAAGACTATACCTCCACTACCCAAGTTGACTTGAATCTTTTAAACATCAACCTAAAAAGACTTCTAATAAACCACACCTCCTCTGGGCACCAATGGATGGTGAGATAAAGAAAACATTGTAAGCTTTCTGCCATCTGTTTAACCACAACTTTGATAGCTAAAATGGAAAATGCAATATTGAATAGAAAGCACATCAACCTGCTTGACCCTTTGTACTGTGGTTGCTGAAAGCTGACAGGCAGAGAAGACCATGACAATTCCAAAAGTGTTTAATTAATTGTTTTTTCTTATTGTTATTTGACAGTGCTCAGCACTCGCTTCTCCCAGACAACAGTGGGAAATCTGCATTGCAGCACCTTAATAAATAGCATAATAAATAGCAACATATCAAACAAAGTGCCTAATGACAGTGTTACGGATGAAGACTGACTGCCTCATTATTAGCAACTTTGAGAAGATTAGAAACAAAAGTTTGTCCTCAAATTTACAATCCAGAACTTAGATTCATATAATGATATGAAAGAAGACAGTATCCTATCTGGGACCCTGACCACTCCAGAAATCCATACTAAATCTAACCCTTTCAAAATCAATATCCTGATATTTTTGAGCAGTTTACAATTCTGCTCTGATATTTCTAAATTGCAAAAGGTATTGCTGAAAAACAGGAAGATTGTATTTGCCCCTTTCACATCAGTATAGGTGAAAGTGACTTTGGATTTCCATAAGTAAAAGAGTTCTGGGAAACATTTAATTATATTAATGAGAAAAAATGTATGTCTCTTATAAATACAATAAAATGATTTGTTATAAAATTCAGATAAAAAATGCATTCTGTTTTGTCTGCAGCTGGGCATATTTAGTAAAAAAGTGTTTTTTTTATTTTATTTTATTTATATTGCATAGTTAACATATGACAAACCAATATTGTCTCATTGTTTCTTTGTACAACCTTCTCTGTCTCTCTTTATCCTTCCGTCATTCATCTTATACTTAGACTATAAGCTATTTGGCACAGGGATCTTTTTCTGTATTCATACAACACCTAACATAGTGGGGTCCTGGTACACAACTAGAGCTCCTACACACTATAGTAATACAAATAAACAATTGGGAAATTATTATTTTGTGTAGTTCTTTTTAGCAACCCTTTTCTGTCTTTTCCATGGTGTTTTCCTTAGCAATTCATGTGTTTTCCTAAAACTTCCAAAATAACAGTAAACATATGCTGCAGATCACCACTTGCATGTCACTCAAAACCATAGCATATCATATTAATGGAGAAATGCATCTAAGCAGATATTTCTTGATAAAATACTGCCAAATATTCATGAGAGGGCACTTTATTAAAAACAACTCCACTGGGGAGAGGATGAGAGAAAGAACAAACCTCATGTGAGAGATGTTAGTCATGACAAAGTGGGTGAGGTAATATCTTTTATTGAACCAAATTCTGTCGGTGAAAAACACAAGCTTTAAAGCTTACACAGAGCTCTTGTTCAGGTCTGGGAAAGGTATTCAGAGTGTCCCAACTAAATACAAGGTGGACCAGATCATTAGCATGTGTAATTAAGTTGTATGTAATGGTAAGATGTTAGTCATGTCGTTTAATGCACTACTGTAAGTTGATCAAATACTATGGTGATGACGGTAGTTCAAGAACCTGACTAGAATACAACTGTATGCCCCTGAAAGTAGAAACTTCAACCGCAAAAGCTATTGCTCCTACCAAAAGGTAGAAACTGAGTAAAAAAGGGACAAAAAAGGGAAGACAGTGATCAAAAATTATATGAAATCATCACAGTATGTTGTGATTTTATAGAACATAGCACTGGGATCGGCACGGTAATCACCCTGGCAGGCTGGGACGGTATGTTTACCTGCCACGTTCGCAGGTTTGGCCGATCGCGGCTCCCACTGGCCACGGTTCACCGCTCCAGGCCAATGGTCGCAGGGGGAAGTGACGGCCAGTACTTCCCTCAGCCCGCGCCGCTTCCCACAGCCCCCATTGGCCTGGAGTGGCGAACTGCGGCCAGTGGGAGCCGCGATCAGCCGAACCTGTGGATGCAGCAGGTAAACAAACCAGCCTGGCCCACCAAGGTAAGCACCCTGGCAGGCCGTTGGCCAAAGGTTGCCAATCCTTGACATAGCAGTTTAAAGGAATTTCATTTTAACAGAGCAAAACTGTGGAAAATTAAGGAATTGAATAAGTACAGTCTCATGGGAGTCTGTTGTGATTGCCTTTTTTATGGTGTATTTTAGGCTTTTCCCCAGCCTTCTTTCTCAACATAATAAAGACAAAACAGAACACAATTCATTTGAAAAAGATTATTAGTGATTGTGAAGAATTTGAGAACAGACGGTTAATAAGATGCACAGATGATGCTACACAGACAGTTGGATATAATTGAAGAGAATGAAAATATAAACAGAAACCCAGATAGATGAGAAACGTTGGATGAATATCACAAAATGAGAATAATTTTGGAAATATGCAAGGTTTTATATCATGGGGAAATATATCCAAATTACAGATATTCAATGAATGGGAGCAATCTGAAAAATCAGAAATCCTAAGATTGATTTTCAGTGCTACTGACGGCTGTGATTTTAAGAGCATCTACTTCTGATTCACGTTAGTAACTTATAAACAAAAGTATTTCAGAAACCACCTCCATTACTTCCCATACGTACGATATGCTAGCACTAGGTTAACTAGGTGTATTAAGCAGCAACATACAGTGTAACTAAATGATGATTAAATAGAATATGATGATATTCAAGTATTACAAATGAGACGAATTAGACTGGGGCAGCGGTAAATAACTATGCAAAGACATGATATTGAGAAAAGGAAAGTTTCAGATCCTGGAAATTTTAGCTAAAGCCAATGAACATTGCACTTGTTTGCTCTAGTTCTGAATTTTGCGCCAGTTCTTATCACTAACGGTTCCTGGAATGCTGAAAAGTCTTCCAAAGGAAGTGATGGAAGTCCTGGACTGGCTATCAGGTATCAAGCATTTTCTACATGGGTCAGTCCCTTCAATATGCCTCATGTCTGTGTGCACCCTCCTACAAGCACCACTGCCTGATAGCACATCAGCCTTAATGTGGCAAGCTGTCTGACAGTTTACTCTTTGCCACTAGAGGTGTTCAAAGCAGGAAACACAGCATGAACCTTTGCAAACATTGCACAGAAGGAATGGAGGCTGAACTGAGATTGGGACTGGGACTTTCTCTTCCTCCCGTTCCCCCAAAGTAAGGCTACCTCCTCCACAAGGATCTTCTAAGGATCTTCACCTGTTTTCAAACCATAGATTCATAGATTCCAATGCCAGAAGGGGGACCACTGTGATCATCTCATCTGACCCATTGTATAACACAGGCAATAGAAATTCCCCAGAATAATTCCTAGACATACCTATTAGAAAAATAAAAATAAAAAATACAGATCCAGAAGATCTGAAACCTACTTGGCAAACGAGAAGGCACTGGAAGCTGGAGCCGAGACAACACATGGTATGGAAAGCTAAAGCCTTAAGGGCAGTTCATGGAGTCACCTTAAAGCCCTGGAATGTCCTTTTATCCTCCGAGTATCTTCAGCTTCTTCCCTGTGCCTGCATGTAGGGGAGAGATCAGATGTGCATGTGTGTGAGGAACAGCTGTGGTGTTGTGATAGGGCAATCATGTTTACTATAGATATTACAGTAAGTGTTTGGGCTAAACTCAGTGGCCCTCAGTGAAGTTAATTCTTTGAGAAATCAGGAACTGTGAGAGGACAATATATGAATAAGCAAATATCCTTCCTCTCTCCTCCGACTTTTCTGCTCAGAAATCCAACTGTGATGCCATTATGGTAACAAGGTTATCCCTCCTCTTCCCCCACAAAACTCCTCCCAGGAAAATAGATAATAATTATATTTAGGTATGTTACAGTCACAGGAATCTTCATATAACTTTATAAAGAAGCAATGAGATTATTATTCATTGAGAAGTAAGTCAAAAATTGTTAATGGCGAATAAATTATATTGTTTTTATTGCATTTCATTGTCCCTTGTTGAACTATGTTTACCACAGGCACTAAAAACATTTAGATTGTAGCAAGAATATAACCTTTTTCAGAAAATAAAAGAACATTTGAATCTCAATATCTTTCAGCTACTCTGATGTTTTCTTTTCAAATATGTCCTACAATTCTGTCCATTCTCTCCCATTAATATGATGTTAAGAACTGGAAAAGAGAATACAATGTTGCCTTCAGGGGAAGATGAAGAATGAAGAGCACTTGATCAATGTGCTACCTCTAAGCTCAAATGGCAATTCATTTTCTCATTTCTGCGTATTAAGGCTTCTGGGAATCTCAGTATAGTACTCCTGAAACAACTCATAAATCCACAGTGAAAATTCAGAAGTTTGTTTTCCTTGGAAACATTATTTCCTTAGACAATTTGGTGTTTGTGTAACTCCTCCAAATAGTTTACACAATGATAGAAGCTTTTGTACAGAACTAATTGGAACTGACCACTTTAGAATATCAATGCCAGTTGAGTAATGTAATAGTTGATTACCATGTGTGTGTAATTATGTTACTTTTTGATATCTGCATGCAGCCTGCAAAGAAGATAAAAATCCTATTAGTAGCTACAGGTGATGAAGTTTCTCTGATAGCTTAAGTGATAGATGCTTGTGGGTTTGGGAACCAAAGAAGGTGAAATCCTGGCCTCACTGCCTATTGATTTCAATAGAGCCAGGAGTTCACCCATAGGCTCTATACCCAGTGACACATGTTTGTGGTTTATCTAGCAAGTAGATTGTTGGGTCAGATCCTCAGCTTATTCAAACTGGCATTGTCAATACAACTATTCTGACTTATACCAGCTGAGGATCTGGCCTGTTGTTCATATAATCACAGTTTAAATATGTTTCTGTAACAGGCCATCAGGACATATCTCAAATCACTTTCAATAACATTATTTTATTATATAACTCTTTGTTTACATTTGGGGTTAATTATTAAGACTGTTCATAAATATTGTGGTTTTGAAACGCTTCATGAGTCTCTGTCTCTACAATATTAGGTGGTTCACAGAGATTTTTGTAACGAGTCATCCTTTTAAAAAACTCATTCTGAGATTTCCCTGCCACTGTCATATTAACTTTAAAAGTAACACAAAATGAAAGTTGTTTTCCCTTCCTTTTATGTTACATGAGGGATAGAATACAGTATTTTATTAGTTAAGTAACTATGGAAGCAACGCTGCTAACATCAATCTTTTCCCCCTCCCAAACCCATTAGGGGAGATCGACATTGGAGTCCATGCTGTTTCACAACCATAATATAAGATGACAACACCCAGCAGCAGGCTTTCTTCCTAGCACGTATATACAATATTCTGATCTAGACATCTCTCTGCTCGGGTGTGGTGAACATATGAAAAGAAGCTGGCTCAAATTTAAGGTGATACTGGTGGGAATTTGAAAATATTCTGAAAAGCTTGTGAGGACATTAACTTCTCCACCTATTGAGGGCACCTATCCTGAAATAAGCAAAGTAGTGCTTAATCCCCGTTTAGGCTACTTCTACACTGAAAGCTAGGGGTGTGATTTCCCATCTCATGTACACATAGTTATGATAGCTTTGTGAGACCATCACCTAGGGCTGGTCTACACTATTCAGTTAGATTGACATAAGGCAGCTTATGTCAACCTAATTATGTCAGTGTCTACCCTACAGCCTTCCTCCTTCTGATGTAAATTCCCTACTACACCAACATAATCATTCCACCTCCATGAGAGGTGTAAGGCTTATGTCAGTGTAGTCCCTTACATTGGCTGTTGGCTGCTTGTCAATTTCACAGCAGGAGCCATGACATTGAAAAGAACGCCAGGCAGCTAAAGCCCAGCTGTCCTGGCTTCCCTGGAGAGCTCGGGGGCTGGACCCCACTCCCAGCTGGGAGCTAGGGCAAGAAACCCCAGTGGCTTTGGACCCTGTTTCCAGCTGAGAATCCAGGTGAGAAGTCCTTGCAGCTTTCCCCTCTGCCCAACTGAGAACCCCCAGCATCTTTTGACCTGCTTCCAGATGAGAAGCCCCAGGGACTTTGGACCTTCTCCAAGCGGAGAGCCGGTAGCCTTGTCAATTTCATGGCATTCAAGCCATGAAATTGACAATGCTCCCTGGCTCCTGGCAGGGAATGAGCTAGGGGAGGCCGAGAAACTGTGGCAGCTGGACCTTGCTCCCTGGGGGACGAGATGCCCAAGGTGGCTTCCCCTAGCTCCTAGCAGTTCCCAGAGGGGAACGGGGGCAGCCATCCAGGATCCCAGGAGCCTGTGCGGCAGCCAAGCTCTCCCAGCCCAGCAGGGAGCTGCCAGCATAGCTAGGAGACTTGGCTCTCAGTTTCCCACACTGCCCTTCTTAGGTTGGTGGAAGCGCTCCTGGTGAGGATGCACACCACCAACCCAAGGTCGACTTATATTTGTAGTGCAGACGATCCCATAGCTATGTAGCAGTGGGAGCACAGTCACTGGCAGCACAGCTTAGCTGTGCCGAGTACATACCTACCATTTTCAGGAGTGTTTGTACTTTGCCACTGCTGCCCATGTTACCAAAGCTACACTACTATTTATATACATGCTAGCTCTCATTGAGCTACAAGTATGTGTACCTACCCTGAGAATCACACCCTAAGCTCATAGTGTACATGTAGCCTTAGATCCATTACTCGTCTTGGGCACAGCTTGCTACCGTAGCAAAAAATACCTCCTTCCTCTTCCAGCTGGAAAGAAAATTTCAACCATTTCACTCAGATGAGATCATAATCAATGTGTTCCATACTGTTACTGACCAGTTCAAACTTAATTATTAAGTAATGAGATGTTGAATCGTTCAGCTTAAATTGGTGCATTAAATCAGGTTGCCCTGACACAGACATGACAGTACACATACAGAATGACAAAACTTACCTAGGTATCAGGCTGCAGGTCACTCTGACCCAAATTGGTTTACAATCTGATAGGTAGTTTTGAGCTGCATGGTTATTTCTTACTATAATATGTGGTTATTTAGGTAGCTGGTATCATCCAAATGTCAGCTTATTATTAACATCTTACAAATTCCACTATTTCCAAAGTTTCCAGCCATAAAGAAGCATAATAACTTGACCTAATTAACAGTAGTGCCAGCACAAGTTCAAAACAAGAGTCTCAAACAAACATTTCATTTTGATATTTTAAATTACACTGATGTCACATCTGTGATCAACATTTTCTTTACACCTGCAAAATTTCAGTTTTGATCCCCGTACACTCTTTACTTCTGGTTTCAGTTGCATCCTATAGAGAACTATATTGTAGTTAGCAATCATGTTTGTGGTTTTAAAAAAAACTTATATGATGCTCTTATAAGCAATATACCTCGCCTTAGTGCATTTTCATTGTCTCTGCTTAGCAGAGCTTCACAAATTTCCATAGGTATCCTGGCAAATATATAAACCATTCTTTTTACATAACAGTGAGGGACAATGGGAGTGCTAAACCCATCTGACTATAATCTTTTTACGATTGCAACTCACGCCTGAGAATGCAAGTAAAAGCCAAAAAGAAGTGATAATTTCTCTAACATTCAGTATTTCATTTTCCAAACAAAAACAGCAGGTTGGCACATACAATACTAATGCATCATATACACCATAGACTCACTATTCAACACCTGGTCAAATTCATGGTCTATGGGATAGAATCGCACTAACTGAAAGCCTAACTCCTTAAAGTGTGACCCACCGTGATATATACAGCAAGACCAGATTGACAGGTTCACGAAGCCTGAGCAATATTTTTGAGCAACGCTCAAAGCTATTTGTGTGTGTGTGTTATATTGCATTTTTCCATGTTTGCACACACACACAAATGCACATAAATATGCTATAGTAATATAGAGAGACTATAAAATACCATAAAAGGGTTACTGGCATAATTTTAGAATGCTCTGTTTAACTAACACATAGTCCCCCAATCTTTATATTGCACCAGAAAAGAATATAAAGACTACAAGACAGAGAATGAAGGGATTCATTCTGCAACATCCTGCATCTGAAAAGAAACATAAAATGGCGGCTGCTTCACACTCTTTGAGGTAGGGTAAAGCTGTAGGCAGAGAGATTTATGTACATCTAAATGTGCATTATCAAAAAAAGAGAGAGAGAAAGACCTCTCCTTTTTAATCGCTTATGTACATGCATCACAAAATGAAACCTATAAACAGAATAGCTAAGTAACTATGGCTTAATCAAAGAGTGAAGAGAGTAGATGTTCTTGTAGTCCAGTGTGTGTGTGTGTGTGTGTGAGAGAGAGAGAGAGAGAAGTTTGTGAGCAGACAGAAGAGGTAGGAGAGGTCATAGGGGAAGGTGATAGATACACAAGAATAATTACTTTTGATGTGTTATATTGCATTTTTCCATGTTGTTATTTCCTAACATCTCTAAATCCCCTTGGATTATTTCATTTTACTTCATTGGAGCTTGCAAAACCTCCCCTGTAGTATCATCTACCAATTTAATTTATGTGCTATTTACCAGCTCTTCCAGATCAGTAATAAAGATGTTCAATTAGATCAGGTCTAACACTAATCCCAATGGCCTTCCATTGAACACCTCCTTGAAAATTGATGAACTTCTGCTTATCACTTTGCTTATTGTCCTGCATTCAGCTTTTAGTCCACCTGAAAGTGCTCATGTCCAAGTTAATTTGTCAAGTCAAATTTTAAGATACGTTATATAAATTCTTCATCTGCATCTGTTGCATTTTTGTAATCTTTGGAGGGCAAAAAAAACGCACAGTAGTACACAACTTTGATATTCTGATCTATTGAAATATGTAGCTCTCCCAAAGAAATTCATACAAACTAAAGTTCACATAGTGAGTGAGAGATCTGCTCACCTAAAAGAACAGAATAAAAAACAAAAAACAGCAGTATTATGCTCAGGGCTGGATTATGACATTTGGAGGCCCAAAACATTTGGAGGCAAGTATAAGAAGCCCCATACCATAAAAAATGAATTTATTATTTTCACAGAAAGGACATTGAATATATAAACACGAAACCTTTATATTTGCATATATCAAAAGGCGAAGTTGTAAAAAAATAATAATCTTCATTTTTCACAGCCCTCTCTATAATGATGACATCATGACAGAAATAAATTTTAGACAAATTCTTTGAATTCATTGTGTATGCAAACAAAGTAGAAGTAAACAATGCAATATAAAATATACAAAATAAAAAAAATAGTAAATTATACCATTTACTAGAAGAGTTCTCAGGAAATTTTTCTTCTCTGTTAGGACATCTAAACTGTGGAATTCCTTATCTGAATAAGCAATGAGACTCTTAGAGGATATAAGATGGCAATAGAGAATACAAGAGGCAATAGAAGATATAGGATGCTGATAACCCACAAGCTTAAAGCTCAACTATTACTTATATTGATATGAATTACACCGGAAATAAGCAAACCATCAGAAAACTGTATGTAGGTTGTATTTTCTTTACACCATGAATAAGGAAAATTCTTCTTCTTTTCATATGAATAAAGAAAACAAATGTTTGATTAATTTAGTTAGGGACATACGAAGTTTATCCAGACTATATCTTAATTATATTTACAAATTTTTATTCTGATTTAATTTTTGCTGTGAAACACTGAATTGTTAGGATTTTTCTTTTGCCAGACTATAAAAATACAATGCATTATGCATATGATATGTGATTTATAAGTCTATATAAGACATTTTACATAGCATACTACCTATAATAAAATATTATCTTGCACCAAAATCCCAGTCTTTTTCCAGGCAGACATCTCTCTTCACGTTTGCTTCTCTATCCTCTGTTTCCCCTAAGACCAATAATTAATCTTGAGTAAACACCTTGAACACACAGAGTGACAACAAGCTATATGTGCAAAAGAGAAAGAAAGAATTTACCAGAAAAAAAGACTGGTAATCTCTAGGCAGGCATTGAGAAAGTGAGAAAAACTAGCCTATATTCAAGCAAATATAATGAATATAGGCTTTAATAGCCTATAAATCAAATATGCAAATAGTTTGAAATAACTTGCTCACCAAGTACATATTTTTTGATATATATGTATATCTTTCGTCACTTCTCTCAAAACCCTCTATTTATCCTCTTGTCACCACTAGCTGATATTTACTGTGAAGGTTCCTGAAACTGATGGAGTGAAGCCAACACAATTTATCCTCCTCAAGATCCACTTGACCCAAGTCCATAAGACGATCACCTGCAAACTCAATCATGTGAAGCATGGATAGCGCATGAAGCAAAAAGCAGTGTGCACAGTAAAGTACACAATTGTATGTGTATACAGATCAAAAGAAGAGAGAACACACTAACATACAAGTATGAGCTTGGGAGGATTACTTCACGACTGCCATCTCTGACCTCACATTTTTCCTGATTTTATTGGCAGTGAGATTATTTATTTATTTAAATAAATTATGAAGACACGGTCAGAATTTTACCAGTAGCAGTTGGCCAACAAAATTCTGCTTTAGGAGACTGAGCAGACTTACTCATAGAAATACTAATTTTAAAAGTGCAATTATCTTTTTTTTTCTCAGCCTGTCAATAATGAACAATTAGTGAAGAGTAAGGGTATGGCAAGCGTATTTGTGTAACCAGATGTGTATATTTTTGTCATAGTTGAACGAAAATGTCTATATTTAAGAGAATCTTCTTTTTCCCCACATCTCCTTTATTTATCAACTGATTTTGATAACATTTGAAATGGAGTCAGTTTTTTCTTTTTTAGAGACCCCTCCTATTGTGAGGCTCTAAACTGTACCTTAGTTATTTTATACCTTAATCCAATATTGATTATGCTGGTGTCAGAAGAAAATGCCCTCTTTTAAGGGAGATTAGTGTTCAGAAGTTAAACATTTGTCTTTAGAATCCTTAGCAGGATAATTTTGCCCCCACCTATTATAGAAAACATTTTCCCACAAATCTACATGACAGCTTTCTGCCTTAACGAAACAGATTTTTTCCCCACATAAGTGTACTGGTATAGTTCCTCTGAACAAAGCGTACATTCCTCCCAATGTGATAGTAGAGTAAGGTGTGGGAAGAAGGAACAAAAGCAATGCTGTTGGTGAGCAATGTAATCGAGAACTTCATGGAACCCAGTGATATAATACACCATCTGAAAAGTCCCATTAGATGTGTATTATTCTCAGTGCTGGCATATACCAAATAAATGTGCTACATATAAATGGAGAAACATTTTGAGAAATAAAGCTATATTCCCTGGCTCCAAAGTAACCAGATGGTAGCATTTTAATTATCAAGAATATGAAAATGCCACGAGGAATTAGATGGGTGAAGTGGTGAATAAGCTCTTACCAGTGGGGGTTTCATGCATTTTCAGATCTTGCAGACAGGATCTACAAAGTCACTTACTTTGATGGCACTTGAAACCCCTGCTTTAAATTCACTGCATCAGACAAGAGTCTTCTATCCAAAAATTCAGTCTGTTATGCAAAATGTTTGATATTTCATTTTCATGAGGTTTAATACAAGGCATATATTTGTGTTTGTCATAAAGCAAAGCAGATAGTTACTGACAAAGAGTATAGGGGGAACAACAACAGGTTTTTTTTCTGACTATAAACTGGATTAGTGAAGAAATGTTTCAGAAGTCATGTTAGATTCACATAAAAATGAAAATGACACTCTCAAAACACATTTGGAGGCTTGGTATTACTGTACATACCAACTGTTTTCACTCTATATTAATCTTTCAGCTATATGGTTTAAAAATGTTGTATTTTGAAATACACCTGCAGTTGAAACTGAGTGAAAACTTTGTGTGACAATAGGACACCTTATTTCATAGTGATTGTCTGCTAGCACCAGCATACTTGCAAAACATTCTATGCAATATTCAGAAAACAAGGTCAAACTTCTTCATGTATTGCATTAAACTTAGTACAGGTAGTTCACTATTTGGAAAACTGACACATTAAACTAGCATAAAACACAGGATATAATGGGTTCCTGGTTAACGGGATAAATGGGATCAAACTCTTCATAGAAGTCACTAGAAGAGGACTGGATCCTCCATTGTGCTGAGATCAGCAATAGCACCTATTGGCCACCTGTTAGTGGTTTGGTTTAGATTATCGATTAACAAGATGTCAGATAACTTGGCTCAGTCAGTTTGTTAAACATAAATAAACGAGCACAAACAGAGCGGTTCATACCAGCTCTGGAGAACAGTCCTGCAATAGTTTCAATCTGTTTCAAATTGTGAGCTCAACTCGGCTCATATTTTTATCCCCCTTATTTATGACAGATACAAAATTCCACAGATTGCATGGTATTAGTACAGACCTTGCACCCCTTTTCTTTTCTACTTTAATAGTTCACAGCGTACAAAAAACGGCTGTACCAATCCTCCCTAATACTGTGTACCTAGCACACAATTACATTCCAGATATCGGTAGATCATACAGACATCTACACTAACTGTAGCTAGCATACAATTCGTATTTGGCAAGTCTTAATAAAACATACATCTTGTTTCTGACAGATTCTACATATACAAAAAAACAGGTTATTTATACAAAATTTACCTACAAACAAATGTCCACTATAAAGCTTACCATGAGTACAAAGCATTCTGGGAATATAGTTAATATTTATATAACTTAACATAAATACAACACCTTCTAGAAATATATAATATTAGGTAACACAGCTATTCTCCTTTCCTGAAGCATGGAGCCTGATCCTGAGCTGAGCCAGCAGCTGAATTGTCCTAATGTGCAAGTGAGAACAATCCTGTGGCTGCTTATATCAGCTTAACTCTCTCCTAGGGATAAAAGCCTAGATTCACAAAGATGTTTTGGTGCCTGAACCCCAGATTTAGGTGCCTAAATCTGGATTTAAGATTCTAAATCCCAGTTTTAGGTTCCATTAAGATTCATAAAACTCCCATGGAACTCTTCATACATGCATTGGCTCCTAAATATTTTCAGGAAAAAGTTCCCTCAGCACCTGTTTTTCTGCCTCTGGTGATGTGCACTACTGCCTTCCTCTAGGTATCTGATCTTCCTATGCCCCAGAGAGTTTGACAAATCAGGGAAGATAGCCATTTGGATGCCTGATTCACATATGGGGACTGATCTAATAAGTGTGCAAAGAGGCCACCTACTGGATTGGGTCCCCAAAGATGAGTTAGATAACGGCCATAGGAGGACTTGTCTCATAACTTTTAGTCCAATGGTTAAGGTACTCATCTATGAGGTAGGAGACCCAGGATCCTGTCACCCTGCTCCAATTATTTATACACTGTGGAATAGGTTCAACAGAAGAGATTGAGGACAACCTGCTCCAGAATATCCAATAACTAAGTTGTTAGGACACTCTCCTGTGAGGTAGTAGATCCTTCCTCGAATCCCTAATCAGGTGGAAGGGTGACCTGAACTAGGGTGCTCCCATGTCGTAGGTGAATACCCTAGCCACTCGACTTAAAATGATAAGGTACGTGGTCCTCCTCCTGGCTTCTTGCAAAAAAACAATTTAAGCACCTAATGCCAACGTGGGTCCAGAGCTGAGACTGGCTAGTAGAGATAGGTGCCTCCCTACAGACTGGACTGAAGCAATTCGTGTAAGAGTCAGGGTTTAGCACACACACACACACCCTCATCAGTATCTCCCATTGGCTAGTTTAGGAGGCTCAAGCTGTTTTTTTGTGAATCACAGATTAAGGCATCTATCTCTTCTCATTCTCTCTCTTTCAGTATGTTCCTGTGATTTTCTAGGCAGTAAAAGTTAGGAGGTGTAACACTGAGCATGAGAACATACAAATACCATTCTGACTCTAAGCTAAAGTGACTATATTTTCAGAATAAGAAAGCACAACACAACTTTGGGAACAACATTTTTTTTAAGGTTGTAATATACACCAGAGCTCTATGTTCTGGCTCCTTCTTTAATCTGCTCTTTTTGGGTCAGAAATTTTCTGCCTAGGGAGCCATAGCAGGAGTTTTAGTTTGACAGGGTCATTGAGTTATCTGACTCACATTGCAGTAGTGAGTTATGAGTGAAAGTTATGACAAGCTTTGGTTTTGGTTGAACCAAAACCTGTGATATGAGCTCAACAGGGTATAACATGCTTCATTTTAGTGTAGAAATTAGTCTTGAATAAACATTTTGTAGTTTTAAACAGCCTGAACATTTTGACTGATTAAATGAATACAACCCAGTACATGGCACCTTAGAGACTAACAAATTTATTTGGGCATAAGCATTCGTGGACTAAAACCTCCTAGCAACCCCAGAGTCCTGTGGGCTTGTCGAGATGAGACTGGTTAGAATTTAGACTATTCTACTGGAGCACAAAATGCAATAGCCAAGAGTGAGTGAGCTGGAGGCTGTCGGCTCTGCTTGGCTAAGAGTAGAGGCTTTGTTTGTGTTACTGAATGCAGCCAAGGAACAGATCTCTTGAATCAGAAGGTGCCTCTTTTACATTCCCTTTGCAGAGGAGAACCACCCGGTTGAGTGACATGCCCAGTGAAATTACTTGTGTTTCCCCTGAAGGGCTCAGATGAAGTCAACCACATTGAAGGTCTTTGCATGGTTGACTGTCCTCTGAATCCCATGGTGAAGTTACTGCTCAGGTCTAATATGGAGCTTTCCCTATGGTCACCACTCTTTACTACTTCATCAGATGCATGGTGTGAAAAATACAGTAAGCAGTATATATATCACAGCACATGAAAAGATGGGAGTTGCCTTACCAAGTGGGGGGGTCAGTGCTAACAAGGCCAGTTCAATTAAGATGGAAATGGACTATTCTCAGCAGTTGAGAAGAAGGGATATCAAGAGAGGGAAAACTACTTTTCGTCGTGACCCTAGGTCAAAACTGATTTGGGCTTGTGGGGTTCAGGCTGCAGGGCTAAAAATAGCAGTGTAGACATTTGGACTTGGGCTGGAGCCCAGGTTCTGAAACCTGCTGAGGAAGGTGTGTCTCAAAGCCTGGGTTCCAGCCCAGGCTGCTTTTTTTAGCCCTGCAGCCTAAGCCCGAGTCAATTCACCCGGGTTCCGAGACTCAGTGCCCCAGGTTTTTTCTTTGCAGTTTTGACGTACCCTGTATGGCTTAGGTTAATACACTTTAGAATCTGATTAACCTAAATAGCAAGAAGGTATTTTTACTATGGAATAAGAATGTTTACATGAGGGATTAGTGTGGAATACTATTGTGCTTTTAGATTCTCACCCTAGCTTTTTCACACTAACTTCCCTATGAATTTCCTGTGCAGAAAAGCCCTAAGAAAGTATCATAATAATTCCAGAAAGATACCTGTAGTGCATTCCTACCCTGATATACAGCAGATTGTTGTAATGCTGTTTAAAACAGCTAAATTGTTCTGAGGTATGAAGTGCTAATAAAATATATTTCCTAGTTCTCATATTTCTCTTCTTGCAAATTCAGATGGGTAGATATTAGAAATATATTTTACTACCTTAATCAACTGAGGCAGGTTGGAGGGCAGGACGGTAATTTCTAGTAGTTAGTTGTCCCTGTGCTTGGAGGTATCTTCATTAATCCTTAAACCATTTAGCGTATCTTTATTTTTCCCTCCAAGCCAGATCCTGTCTTTAATTTTCAGGTTTGGTGTTTCAGCTCAAAAAGATGCAATAACTTTTCTAGTCTGCCGCCACCCCCATGCCTCTTGGTATGCTTACAAATGCATCTTTTTTTTAGCTTTGAAAAAAAGCACAGCTTGGCACACTATCTATCACCTTGGCACATGCTTTTAATAATGTCTGTAATGATCTATAGGAATTATTTATTTAAATTTCATTTTCATTAGAGAAATATGTTTACTATGCAAATAGAGAAAAAAAACAATATTCTCCACTACAACTGGTCCCATCAAACTCCATATAAATCACATTAGTTGTTAAGTAAGATAATTGAAAAATCTCAAATTAATATTGGTAAGTAGCTCTTGGTCTGGAATTCCTAAAAAGAAAAAAAAAAAACCTAATAAACAAAACCATGGATAACATGATTAGAGTGCTTGCAGATCCTGAAGTAAATTCCGCTTTCAGTTACAACTGTGTAATATCCAGCAGAATTTAGCCCACTCTTGTTAAAGCAGAAAGCAAAGAGATTATATTAAAACCAATTACAGTTAAAAAACATCATTGTGAAATTCTTTATTTGCTTAAAGTTAAAAACATTCCCTAGGCTTTAATCACCAGCTTTTCACAATAGAGGAGAAAAAAGAAACACACCCAACAACAACATATTTTCATCCTCCATTTACTTTCCAGAGCAGTGCAGGAAGATCACTGTGGTACCAATCCTGGAATGAGCTCCAGTCAGGCTGACTCCTATGTCTGCATGGCCATGTAGATTCAAGGGTCTGACCGTGTGAATCCAGCTGCAGCAACAGGACCTATGCTTAGCATGGCAATTAAAATCAAGGGCAATATATTGTAATGGATGTAAGCCTGGGGACTGAGAAGTATTATTTGAAAGAGATTACTGAAGTCAAAATATTTCAATAACTTTTTTTGAAATGTATTCCTTTTAGATGTAAGTATTACAAAAATCTAAATTAAATAATAACATTACCATTAAATTCCCTTTTATTTTCTCCAAATTATGCTTTTGTACCATTTTATCATATTTCTGAATAACTCTAAGTAATAGATGATTATTGTAAAGCGATTACATTTTGATCTGTTTATCCAAATTAAAGTCTAACTATAATCTATCACCGAGACAGAGCTAATGAACATGGAATTTCAGAGCCCAACCATGCCTCACCCTTACACACAAGAGGAAGAGATTTAAAATTCAGAAGCAAAGTACATGAGTGTTTGGGACTACTTCTACACAGAATGGCTCAGGGTTGTCCGGAACTAATGTCTTTGATGGCTTTTTGAAAGAAATACATGTCTTTTATCATAGATTGATAAACATAAAACTAATGCTTCTATATGGCCAGACATGGCACAATTTTGTACTGTTTCCATTGTAGAAGAAAAACCAGGAGGATACATATTCTTGGGTCACTATGGCCAGATGTGGACACTAGGATGGGATGCAGACCAGTGACTACTAGCAAATGAGAAGAGGCATTTATCATCTCCATGGTGATTTAGGAGTCCACAGTTTAAGATGATCTGAAGAGAAAGCAGAGTATAAAAAGACACCAAGGCCTTGGATTTAATAGTATGAAAGCAGGTACCTTCAATAGTAGGGGAAACTGCATAGTTCAGTTCAAGGTCCTAATATTTAAACCCCTCCATAGTCCTAATTACCTGACAGATTGCCTATTTCTCCACCATCATGATCTTCCTAAATAACTCCATTCCACTGGACCAATTAAGGATTTTGTAGAAAGTACATTGGGTCTCTTTTCCTCTTTGATGGCATCATCATAGATGTGTAGAAATTCTTTGTGTCTGAATCTGCTGGAATCAGACTGAGGTTTCTACTACCGGCCCTTGAGTTTTCTTCTTTCCCACCAAGAACCATGGCAATCTGTGTGGTCAATGACATAAGAGAGGGTGTTGTAGTGCTAGAATAGTCAGCTATGGCCTCACTAGTTTTTTGATTTATTGATCTCATTTGGGCAGTCTTGTATAAGTAAATTTTTGAATTGGGTAGGTTCCAGAGTTTTTAGGTTTCAGGAGTGGAGCGTGACAATAGTTTATTCTTGTCTTGTAATGAGGAAAGATTTCTGCCTGGAAGAAGAAATGATCTCACACGGTTAAGGGGTTGGTTCTTGCATTTATTATATTGGCCATATTCAGCTTAAGGATGCAGACCAGACCATGGCTAGCTGTGTCTGTGGGTATGTCTACACTACGAAATTAGGTCGAATTTATAAAAGCCGGTTTTATAGAAATCGTTTTTATACAGTCGATTGTGTGTGTCCCCACATAAAATACTCTAAGTGCATTAAGTAGTAACCACAGTACCGAGACTAGTGTTGACTTCCGGAGCGTTGCACTGTGGGTAGCTATTCCACAGTTCCCACAGTCTCCGCAGCCCATTGGAATTCTGGGTTGAGATCCCAATGTCTGATGAGGCAAAGACAGTGTTGCGGGGGATTCTGGATACGTGTCGTCAGCCCCCCCCCTCCATGAAAGCAATGGCAGACAATTGTTTCGTGCCTTTTTTCCTGGGTTACGTGTGCAGACGACATACCATGGCAAGCATGCAGGCTGCTCAGCTCAGCTCAGCTCACCATCACCATATGTCATCTGGGTGCTGGCAGACGTGGGACTGCATTGCTATACAGCAGCAGCTCCTTTCCTTTTGGCACTAGATGGTGTATTACGATTGGTATCCATCGTCGTCGTACTCCTCAGTGAGTTCGGTCAGAGGCACCCGGGCAGACATGTTTTGTCTCCTTGGAGACTCAGTCCTGCCGGGAGTCCTATTGCACCGTCTTGACGATGATGGCTAGCAATCGTGATGCAGCATCTTCTGTCAAGCACCCAGAAGATGCCAATGGCTATCAGTCATGCTGCACCATCTGCTGCCAGCCTAAGATGTAAAAGATAGATAGATCAGATTTGTTCTGTATTCATTTGCTTCCCCCTCCCGCCGTGAAATCAACGGCCTGCTAAACCCAGGGTTTGAGTTCAATCTTTGGGGGGACCATTCTGTGTGACAGTTGTTTGTGTTTCTCCCTGATGCACAGCCACCTTTGTTGATTTTAATTCCCTGTAAGCCATATCATCACTCGCCCCTCCCTCCCTCTGTCAGACAATAGTTTTGCGCCTTTCTTCAGCCCAGATGCCATAGAACTGGGATCATGGAGCCTGCTCAGATCACCGCAGCAATTATGAGCATTATGAACACCACACGCATTGTTCTGGAGTATATGCAGAGCCAGAACATGCCAAAGCAAAACCAGGCGAGGAGGCGATTGCAGCGTGGCAACGAGAGTGATGAGGAAATTGACATGGACATAGACCTCTCACAAAGTACGGGCCCCAGCAATGTGCAAATCATGGTGTTACTGGGGCAGGTTCATGCCCTGGAATGCCAATTCTGGGCCCGGGAAACAAGCACAGACTGGTGGGACCGCATCGTGTTGCAGGTCTGGGATGATTCCCAGTGGCTGCGAAACTTTCGCATGCATAAGGGCACTTTCATGGAACTTTGTGACTTGCTTTCCCCTGCCCTGAAGCACCAGAATACCATACCAGGATGAGAACAGCCCTCACTGTTGAGAAGCGAGTGGCGATAACCCTGTGCAAGCTTGCAATGCCAGACAGCTACTGGTCAGTCAGGAATCAATTTGGAGTGGGCAAATCTACTGTGGAGGCTGCTGTGATCCAAGTAGCCAACACAATCAAAGACCTGCTGATATCAAGGATAATGACTCTGGGAAACGTGCAGGTCATAGTGGATGGCTTTGCTGCAATGGGATTCCTAACTGTGGTGTGGCGATAGACAGAACCCATATCCCTATCTTGTCACCGGAGCACCAAGCCACCGAGTACATAAACCGAAAAGGGTACTTTTCAATGCTGTTGCAAGTGCTGGTGGATCAGAAGGGACGTTTCACTAACATCAATGTGGGATGGCCGGGAAAGATACATGATGCTTGCGTCTTCAGAAACTCTGGTCTGTTTCAAAAGCTGGAGGAAGGGACTTTCTTCCCGGACCAGAAAATAACCATTGGGGATGTTGAAATGCCTATCGTTATCCTTGGGGACCCAGCCCACCCCTTAATGCCATGGCTCATGAAGCCGTACACAGGCAGCCTGGACAGTAGTCAGGACCTGTTCAACTATAGGCTGAGCAAGTGCAGAATGGTGTTAGAATGTGCATTTGGACGTTTAAAAGCACACTAGCGCAGTTTACTGACTCGGATAGACCTCAGCAAAACCAATATTCCAATTGTTATTGCTGCTTGCTGTGCGCTCCACAATATCTGTGAGAGTAAGGGAGAGACATTTATGGGGGGAGTGGGAGGTTGAGGCAAATCGCCTGGCTGCTGATTACACGCAGCCAGACACCAGGGCAGTTAGAAGAGTTCAGCAGGGCGCGGTGCGCATCAGAGAATCTTTGAAAACCAGTTTTGTGACTGGCCAGGCTACGGTGTGAAACTTCTGTTTGTTTCTCCTTGCAGAATCCCGCCCCCAGTTCACTCTACTCCCCTGTAAGCTAACCACCCTCCCTTCCCCCCTTCGAGCACTGTTTGCAGAGGCATTGTTACTTCACATTCATGCATTCTTTATTAATTCATCACACAACTAGGGGGATAACTGCCAAGGTAGCCCGGGAAAGGTGGGGGAGGAGTGAAGGACAAGGACACACTGCAGTTTAAAACTTTAAAACTTTAAAACTTTAACTCTTATTGAAGGCCAGCCTTCTGATGCTTAGGCAATCATCTGGGATAGAGTGGCTGGAGGCCCCCCCACCACGTTCTTGGGTGTCTGGGTGAGGAGGCTATGGAACTTGGGGAGGAGGGCTGTTGGTTACACAGGAGCTGTAGCAGTGGTCTCTGCTCCTGCTGCCTTTCCTGTCACTCAACCATATGCTGGAGCATATCAGTTTGATGCTCCTGTATCCGGAGCATCGATTCTTGCCTTCTGTCAGCAAGCTGACACTACCTATTCTTTTCAGCCCGCCACTTGCTCTCTTCAGGCTGCAATTCAGCCCGCCACCTCTCCTCGCATTCTTATTGTGCTTTTTTGCACTCTGACATTGACTGCCTTCATGCACTCTGCTGTGCTCTGTCAGCATGGGAGGACATCTGGAGCTCCAAGAACATATCATCCTGAGTTCGCCGTTTTCTCCTTCTAATCTTCACTAGCCTCTGCGAAGGAGAAACATTTGCAGCTGGTGGAGGAGAAGGGAGAGGTGGTTAAAAAAGACACATTTTAGAGAAGAATGGGTACACTCTTTCATGTTAAATTTTGCTGTTCACATTACACAGCACATGTGCTTTCGTTACAAGGTTGCATTTTTCCTCTTATATTGAGGGCCTGCCGGTTTGGTGTGAGAGATCACTCACGCAGTGCCAGGCAACAGAATTTGGCTTGCAGGCAGCCATGATAAGCCACAGTCTTTTGGCTTTTTTAACCATCTTAACATGTGGGAATGGTTTCAAATAACAGCACCCTCATTTCCCATACCAAGAACCCATTGGGTTGGCCATTTAAAATGGGTTTGCAATGTAAAATGAGGGGCTGGGTTTTCCAGGTTAACATGCAGCGCAAACCCAACTAACCCCCCCACACACACCCAATTCTCTGGGATAATCACTTCACCCCTCCTCCCACCACGTGGCTAACAGCGGGGAATATTTCTGTTCAGCCGAGCAGGAACGGGCACCTCTGAATGTCCCCTTAATAAAATCACCCCATTTCAACCAGGTGACCGTGAATGATATCACTCTCCTAAGGATAACAAAGAGAGATAAGGAATGGATGTTGTCTGCGTGCCAGCAAACACCGGGACCATACGCTGCCATGCTTTGTTATGCAATGATTCCAGACTACGTGCTACTGGCCTGGCGTGGTAAAGTGTCCTACCATGGCGGACGGGATAAGGCAGCCCTCCCCAGAAACCTTTTACAAAGGCTTTGAGAGTACATGAAGGAGAGCTTTCTGGAGATGTCCCTGGAGGATTTCCGCTCCATCCCCATACACGTTAACAGACTTTTCCAGTAGCTGTACTGGCCGCGATTGCCAGGGCAAATTAATCATTAATCATTAAACACGCTTGCTTTTAAACCATGTGTAATATTTACAAAGGTACACTCACCAGAGGTCCCTTGTGCGCCCTCAGGATCTGGGAGCATGCCTTGGTTGAGTTTGGGGATTACTGTTTCCAGGTCCAAGGTAATAAACATATCCTGGCTGTTAGGGAAACCAGTTTCTCCGCTTCCTTGCTGTGAGCTATCTTCATTGTCTTCATCATCATCTTCCTCATACCTCAAACCCACTTCTCTGTTGCGTGCTTCTCCATTGATGGAGTCAAAGCACACGGTTGGGGTAGTGGTGGCTGCATCCCCTAGCATGGCATGCAGCTCCGCGTAGAAGCGGCATGTCTACGGCTCTGCCCCGGACCTTCCGTTTGCCTCTCTGGCTTTGTGGTAGGCTTGCCTTAGCTCCTTAATTTTCATGCGGCACTGCTGTGCGTCCCTGTTATGGCCTCTGTCCTTCATGGCCTTTGAGACTTTTTCTAATATTTTGCCATTTTGTTTACTGCAACGGAGTTCAGCTAGCACTGATTCGTCTCCCCATATGGCGAGCAGATCCTGTACCTCCCGTTCGGTCCATGCTGGAGCTGTTTTGCGATCCTGGGACTCCATCATGGATACCTGTGCTGATGAGCTCTGCGTGGTCACCTGTGCTCTCCACACTGGGCAAATAGGAAATGAAATTCAAAAGTTTGCGGGGCTTTTCCTGTCTACCTGGTCAGTGCATCTGAGTTGAGAGTGCTGTCCAGAGCGGTCACAATGAAGCACTCTGGGATAGCTCCCGGAGGCCAATACATCGAATTCAGTCCACACTACCCCAAATCTGACCCGGAAAGGCCGATTTCAGCGCTAATCCCCTCGTCGGAGGTGGAGTAAAGAAATCGGTTTAAAGGGCCCTTTAAGTTGAAAAAAAGGGCTTCATCGTGGGGACATGTCCAGGCTTAATTCGATTTAACGCTGCTAAATTCGACCTAAACTCGTAGTGTAGACCAGGCCTGTGTCTCTGGAGATTACTGGTGAGAACACAAGAGTGGAAAATTAGGTTAGGTGGTTTAGAACTACTTTATGATAGGCACTGTCTCTATTAGATCCTCTGGGAAGCCTTTGATATCAAAATATGGCCAGTGTGCTCATCACCCCTGAATATTGTGCTGTTCTGGGAAAGGGCAAAACTGGTGAATCTCTTCCTCAAATTGAAAGCATTATTCTTTTAATGATGCAAATCTTTGTCTGTTCATAGTTGGGTAAAAGAAATGCAACTATCAGCCTACTTGATTTGTTATTAGTACCCTACTATAGCAGGTTCCTTGTGGCAAAGTGAAGACCTTGATCTGCTTTCTGCTGGAAGGGGGAGAGCAGCTCCCCTTTGTACTGGTAGTGGGCAGAAAGAAGGTGGGAAATGATGTTACTGAGTCAGAACAGTGCTTTTTAAGTTCACCTCAGATGCATTAGCTTTCTTTCTGGTTCCCTGGTGTGAGGAATGTGTCCTTCCCTTTGTGCAGTTGCTATGAGAAGGAAACAGATTCCCTAAACATGCCCCATCATCCTACCAGCCTCCAGCCCCTGGATCATCTTCTGTAGGAGCTAGCACACAACAGATCACCAGCAGCCCTTCTGCCAGCTTATATTTCTGCCATTAGTGGATCCTTCTCTGATGTCACTAGCGAAAAAGGTCTTCAGCCAGAAAGTGGGAACATCTATTGTGGAAAGGAAACATAACAATACATTCAACATACTTTAAATTATATTTTTCAAATAAAAGTCCAAAGGTGGTTTTTCTTTCATTTTGTTTTTAACTTAACAGAAATCTTCATATTAAAAAAAAAAGTTGTAACAAAAGGTTTTAGATGAATATTTTCAGTGTGATGACCAGAATTTTAGCCATGCAATCTCATTAAAGTTAATGGGACTCACACAGCACAGCTAACTCTCAATGCACCCTGCAGAAAGCATGCCCTAAAGCATCAAATATAAGGCAATAAGAAAAATGGCTTAGGAAACAGGTGAAAAGACAATTAGATAGAGGACAGAAATACCAAATATGAATAGATTCTTAAAAGTTATGGCTTTTCTTAAAAAAAGACCTGCTCATCTCCAGATGTAGGGTTACATAATACCCTTCTAGGGAGAATGTGTAGAAAAATCAAAGCTTTCTTGCAAAACAATGTTGTATTTATTGGTGGAAAAATCACCATATGTTCTCTTAGGGCAGTGGTTCTCAATCAGGGGTACATGTACCTCTGGGAGTACACAGAGGTCTTCCAGGGGCTACAGCAACTCATCTAGATAGAATCATAGAATATCAGGGTTGGAAGGGACCTCAAGAGGTCATCTAGTCCAACCCCTGCTTAAAGCAGCCCAGTCCCCAGACATATTTTTGCCCTAGATCCCTGAATGCCCCCCTCAAAGATTGAACTCACGATTCTTGGTTTAGTAGGCTAATGCTCAAACCACTGAGCTATCCTCCCCCTATTTACCTAATTTTGAAACAGATAAATAAAATCATTAGCAAAGTCAGTACAAATTAAAATTTCATACAGACAATGACTTGCTTATACTGCTCTACGTACTATACCCTGAAATGTAAGTATAACATTTATATTCCAATTGATTTACAATTATATAGTAAAAGTGATTAAGTAAGCAATTTTTAAGTAATAGCATTCTGTGATACTTTTGTATTCTTATGTCTGATTTTGTAAGCAAGCAGTTTTTAAGTGAAGTGAAACCTGGGGGTACGCAAGACAAATCATACTCCTGAAAAGATGGAATTCCTCAAGCGCCTCCTTCAGCGGCATTGCTATGGGTACGGGCCCGCCGGAATTTTGAGGCCCTCAAAATGCACTGGTAAATCCTCACCAAACCCTGCCCTAAAACGCCTTACAGTAATACTAATACAGATTTCCTCTGTAGGAGGACTAAGGTTACAAACTCTAACGTTACACAGTTACTGAGGTTCATTGTTCTTATGTCTGATGGTCCTGTTGTTTGAGAGGAGATATATATTTTTGGTAACAATAATGGTTAGGTTTTCATCATAACGCACAAGGAATTACTGTCACTCAGACTTACATTAATCAGAATTTGTGAAGTTAATTCTGATTCATGGGCTGTCCAATGTTTTTTGAAGTGTTCTCTCCAACTTAAATAATTTGGCCTTGCTTCTGTTTACATATAGAAGTATCTATTTTCTCCATAGGTAAGCGTAAATCACATTGACATTAATAGGAATTAAACATACATCACACTCTGTGCATGATAGTTGTAGCTTTTATGTTTTGTATTGTTTTGAACTTTTATTTAGTTTCTTTTTCCCCCTATTGCTCTGTGCTCATTCCAATATGGCCTAATTTCTCCAATAGAGTCCTTATTCCTATGAAATGTTTTCTCTACACTTCCAGTCTCCTGCTGATTCCATCATATATCTCTCTCAAGGACTCACCCACTTACTCAAAGGCTGACCCCAACTCTTTTTTTTACCTTCTGTCTTCTCTTTAACCCTTAGCTAAACTTTCAGTCTCTATTGCTATATTTGACCCTCTTCCCACTTTCCCCCAATCAACTTATTACACCATCCTATGGTCACCCTTCCCACCTCCTGCCCTGTTTCCCTTTGACTAGAACCTCAGAAACAACCACACACCATCATCACCCAACCCAGGATTTAGGCTTGGAAACTGTTGCACCAACATAAGACCAGCTGAGTCATCCAAACAGGTCTTTGTATGAATACAAGGCTCAGTGCCTCCTCCATGATCCTATTGTGGATTAGTGTTTGAGCCTGTGTTAAACAGCATGAGACAAAGGCTAGGGTCTCTGATTTTGGCCACTCTGTATTCCTAAATAAGGCAAGGTGAGATTGGGAGACAGAAAATAAATGCTGACTACCTGGCACATGCCTTGAAAATTGCCAGACTCCTCTTAGTAATTCCATATTAGTGAGGCAGAGATCAGAGACTTCTGAGAACAGGCTATCTTCCTAATGATCAGAAAAGCTTCTTCACTCTCATGGCCATCATGGGCAAGACATCATGAAAGAGGTGTAGCTATTAAACAGAGATCACAACAGGCTCCAGCATAGAATGCAAAAACCATGACAACACTTGCTCCAGTGTGATGGATGAATCAATGTGATAAAATGTGCCCCAGATACCTCTCACCCAATCTAACACTTCCTTTTCCTTGATATGTCCTAATGGTGGGATGAAAACAAGAAATGATCCATCCTCCTCATCTCTCTGATACATCACAGCTCAGCTGGGAAGGTATTCTGACTCTTTGTACTGTTCCATGAAGGAAGGTAGCAACCACAATTGATGGGAGCAGCTAAGATATAGGACAAAGGCCTATACATTTTCCCATCCTACATCTCCTCACTGATGTGAAGAATGGAAATAAAAGTGAAACACAGCACTGTGGTTCAAGCATAAACTGAAAATATATATGCCCTGTGACAGACCTCATACAAAATAGGAGCCAACTCAATACTGCAATGCCAAGGTTTCCCAGAAATGATGTAGAGTTGAAATTAGACAATAGTAATGTGCAATCATAGTTATACTACACATGTAACTCTCTGTGCCTACTTTTTTGATTTTTGTATCGCTTGAGACATTCAATTAAAAAAAGGAAGAAAAAGAAATAAATACACTTCAAGGTCTTAAATAAGGAGTTATAATTTCACTAAAATATTAATATTAAAAGGTGAATGACACAGCACTGACCGATGTGAAGAACAGAAGTTATTTATTTATACTCCAATACAGTATATATTCAGCTTGTTTTAGAATAGCAGATTAGTTATGATTTTAAATAAATCTATTATTTATATTTCTACCCCAAGACTATCTCCTTTTTAATAATGGAAGGTTATAAATTTTTCAGCCATAATACACATCTGTGAAGTCCACTTCAGAGATTACCAGGTAAACATTGCACCTTAGACCAATATAACACACTTTTGGGAATCATTTTCTGCTATGATGGATTTGTAGAATGCATTTGTAACTAATTTAGAGCAGTAGACAGTGCAGCAAGTTAATGCATCTATGGAGATTTGAACTCCAATTAGACTTAGGTTACAACAAATCAGAGGAGTTCAGAGTTCTCAGTCAGTTCTAGTGAATATTTTCGCACTGTGATAAAATAATTATTATTTATAATAATACTAATAAAATACTACTATAACTAATAATAACAATAATTATTAATAATAAATAAATAGTACTGCAGGATTACAGATAAGTACAGTGAGGTACTGCAACAAAGTGCTTGAAGGATAAATTTATTAAAAAGTGAACTAGGAGCATAGTCCACATTCATCTCCAGTCGGATTAAGATTTTTTTTTTAAATTCTGCCCAGTGTAAATTAAAAAAAAAATAGGCAAGGGATGGAGTGGGAAGAAACATGGCAGCAAAGTGAATGATATGAACTCTTAGTGGGGCCACAGTTGTGTTGCCTTTCTTCCTAATTTTTTTTTTCTCTCTCTCCTGCAAATTTTTGAGCATCTGACCCTACATGTAGCAGTGGGATACAAGCAGCTTTTCCAATGCTTAATTGCAACACCTTTTTCACCTGAACAAGCAGATTCTTAAAACAAAAGAAGGGTTGAGAATATTATAGTTTCTAAGCTCACAACTGTGCCATCTCTTTTTAGAGACTCAGTAATGAAATGAATTGTAAAACTCTCACTGTCTGACCTAAAATAGAAAAATGTCAAATTAGGCTCATTTTTTTCCCACCTACTGATTTAAGGAGGAAAGAAAAAGATGCAGGTTTGCTCTTGGATCCCTGCATGCACACCACATGTGCTAATAGCATACGTACGTTAACCGGCTTTACTACAAAAATGTATCAGCATGGATCATTCTGTAGTCATTCCACTTTCTATACATATCCACTTGCTGTGACTCAACCTTTCATGCTGATTTTTAACAATATATTTCAAACATATATGTTTCAATATTAAGCTAGCTTTATTTCCAGGCAGGTGTTTGATGCAAGGTGGATTCAAAATGCTGGTTAATTAGGTAATTTTACTTATGCTTTTACTGTTAGAAGCTCTACAGTACACATTTAGATAAGAGATCTGTAGCAGCAACTACCCTAATTTGTAGTGCAAGTAACAAGAGCCATATGTATGAAAGAACACTCAAAAATTAATGCACATTTTAAGCTACATACGGTATTTTTTTTTTCAAAAAGTGGCAAAATACGCCTGGTATTGTGAAGGCAGGAGGTAAGATTCTGAAACATAAATTCTCTTTTAGATTTGTACATTTTTAATACTGTATATCTTCAAAAAATTAAGCAGATTATTTTAACCCCCTACCTAATCTATTTGTGATATTTAAGACTAGTATTAGGCCATAAAATGAACACTTTATCTCTATTAGTTTACAAGAGTTCAAGCCTAAAGCCAGTTACTAAATAACTAAAATAAAGAAGAATTCACTTCCATTCCAATATTGAAAGTGAGGATCATGGTTATTGTTTCACTCCCGGAAGTTAAACTTTATGGATTATGATTTCATTCATGGTTGCAACATCATTCATTTGTGATTTATACTTTCTTCCACAAGTTAGACTGACACTTTGTTACTACTGTTGAGGATTATTCTGTAAACAGGAACCTTGAATATGGAATGCTTATCTGGAATTTGTAAAAAGAGCAAATTTGATCTGGACTCAATGAGACCCAATAAACATTGAAACCCACAGACCCTTTTTACAGAGCTATTCTTTAGGGAAGAACCACACTTTAAGCAAACAGAATGTAAAGGTAAGGCATCTTTGAGTCTAAACCAGATGGCAGGTTTATGTTTTTGAGGTGGGATGTTCCTTATTGGTTTTAAAAATTTTACTGGTTTTACCAGTATTTTTAATTATGGGCTCAATCTTATTTTATACTGTGAACAATCCCAGTAATGGGACTAAGTAGTACTGTACTCCTAAAGTACCACTCAATGTGAGCAAGGGTGGAAGAATCTAGGGCTTTATGTCTTAGGAATCTCTATAACTTGGTAAAATTGTCAAACAAATAAGAGACAGTTTAAGTTCAATCACTGTAGGTACAGAAACATAATTTTAGGTTAAATGATTCTCAGTGGCCTTAAAATGCCAGCAATGGAAACAATAGACAGACTCATGGTCCCAATTCAGGACAGCACTTATCCATAAGCTTAACTTTAAGCATGTGCTTGAGTCAAGGGGACTAAGCAGATGCATAAAGTGAAGGACATACTTAAGTGCTGCCATTAACAGGGATGGACTTAAGCAGGTGCTATGTGCTCTCCTAATTAGGGCTTGAGTGCTTTCAGCTACTTATGCCATTGAAGGAACCTTAAGTTTCAGAACATTTTTTTTCCCTTCTTCTTAATGATCTAGAAATCATTCTCCCAAGAAATTAATCAAATTCTTGGTTGTATTCAGTTAAGTGTCTCTTTAACTCAAATGCTCCTAGTGTGTAGCAGAGGAGGGAAAAAAAGATACACCTCTACCCTGATATAATGCGACCTGATATAATGCAAATTCAGATATAACGCAGTAAAGCACTGCTCCGGGGGGGAGGGGGGGGCTGTGCACTCCGATGGATCAAAGCAAGTTTGATATAATGCGGTTTCACGTATAACGCAGAAAGATTTTTTGGCTCCCGAGGACAGCGTTATATCGAGGTAGAGGTGTACATAGCTTATTGCTGTTTCTCCCTCTTTTAACCCTCCATTTTAAAGTTTCCTTCATCACTATGATTTTTTAAAAGAAACCTTTGGTGTTCCGCTGGTGCTGTTGGCATACTATTACAGAGTATTTTCAGGTTCTGGTTTGTTTTGTTTCCATTAGTAGGCATTTTTTGCAAATTTATGTTGGTTGTTGCCTTAAGATTTTCCATCATGCTCCAAGTTGCCCCCTGTGATATCATGAGTATTGCTGATAATGTTCACAAGATGTATCTCAAAAACATGTCAGAGTAAATATAGTTTAAACTTTGCTCTTCAGTTCTTCTTTCCATGAAGATACACAAAGTTTCCTATAAACCTGAGGAGAAACACATGGAAAAACATTCTTGCTTTTTTATGGAGCCTGCAGATTGCCAAATCACACAGGGTCATTACACTCCCTCTGATGGTGACACCTGCAGAAGAGAGCTCCTGGACCACCCCATAAAGTTCCACCACACCATTTTGTTGAAGTGTGCAAGTTTCCATGTGCAGTAGAGCCCAGAGATCCTCTGAGGATCCACAGAAGGCCATCTGTCTCCCCAGCTGCTCTCCCTCCCTTCCTCCCCCAGCCCTGGAAGCCCGTTTTCAATGGAGACATAATAAAAAAGGCTCTTTGTGGCTGTGGCTCCTGTCAGTAGGAGTTTGGTCTAAATAAGTCCTCAGTGAAAACTGAGTAATGTGACAGACAGGGGTTTTCTTTATTTATTTTTTCTCCTCAAAAATCTTATTGTTGGAACAATTTTTGTCATTTACAAGTTGTTTTAAAGGATTTTCTTATAGAATTGCAAAAACAATTGAACAGTTTAGGGGTCATCACTATATGTGACTGGTATCTGCCCATTAATAAACTAGCAACTCCAATGAGAACTCAAACAGTGCATTATGGTGAGAACTGATGGAGTAGTGCAAAAACATGTCAGTAACTATTCAGTCACCATAGGCACACAAGTTTCAATTATTTTGGTAATTTATTTCAAAATACCTGCCATAAGTATGTCTACAAAAATATAGTTTAGCTATATATATATCACAACAAAAAAAGGTTTTCCCAGGAGTAGAGAGTTAAAGAAATCCCTATGACAACCTAGTTCCTGTTCCTCTGTTATGCCTTTGCTGGGTGTGTCAATCCAGGTGTGTCACATGTACCAGTTGGGCACATCTTGGGGGAAAACTCTGGTCTCACCCCCTCTCCGCCAGACCCTCTTTCTCCTAGAGTCCAGACGCAGGATGTCCAGACCAGAGACCCGCATCCTCCTAGCTTTCAGAGCCCAGCTGTGGGGCACCTCCAAGCCCAGACACTCACACCTTTTACTCCCAGTTCCCAGCCATGAGGTGCCCCCCAGCCCAGAGATCCACAGTCCCCCCTCGTAGAGCCAAAACATGGGGCACCAACCAGCCCAGATACCTACACCTCTTTCCCCCAGAGCCTAGCTATTGGGTGCCTCCCAGCCCAGACACCCTCATCCCCTACTCCTGATCCCAACAGTGGGTACCCCCCAGCTCAGAAACCAAAACACTCTTTTCCCCCAGAGCCCAGCAGCGGGGCATCCCGCACCCCATACACCAGGATCCTCAACCCCCACAGAGCCCAGCCATGGGGCATCCCACAGACTAGACACAGGTATCCCACTCCCTCCCAGAGCACAGGATCCAGAGAGAAAAACAGCCTGATGCTGGGTCCTGGGCTTTAGGGAGTTTCCTACATGCCACCTGCTTCCTTCAGGGCATGCTGGGAACTGCAGCTGCCCAGAATCCTCCAGCTTTCTCCCGCTCCTTGGCAGCATCCTGTATTTGCGAGCTGGAGAGCTGGGCTCTTCTGGGTCCAGCAGCCTGTAATGGCAGCCAGCAGCTGTGCAGCACCAGTTCTGCAGGGAAATATGAAATTCTGCTCAGAACATTAATTCTGCATTGCACAGTGGTGCAGAATTTCCCCAGGAGTTATTACTTGATTCATCCAATCAGGGAATAGAAAAATGATGTATGATGCAGAAACTGTAAACTTTGTATTGCAAATTCTCACAGTGGAGTGTTCTGGAATGATTTGCAGACCAGTTCTGAATAAATTTGCAAATAATTTCCAATAACAAATAAATTCTTAAATTTTAAGGGTGAAATCTTGGCTCCAGTGAAGTCAATGGCAAATCTCCAATTTTCTGACTTCAGGATTTCCCCTTAAATCTGTTTCTGAACAGAAAATAAGGACAATCCCTTCCTGAAACCCCCTGTGGGGAAGGTGAAAAAACCCCAATTGCATCCAAGCCAATATAATGGTAAGGGAAAAATTCCTTCACAGCCCCCTAAAAAAGGGGCAGCTAGCGTAATGCCCACAGCAAGTGTTGACCAAACCTGGTATTTTGCCACCTAAAAGGTAGGTAGGGTGGGTCCTGCTTCAGCCTTGGTCCCTGTAAAAAGGAAGGCTCCAGGCATGGAGCTGCCCTTTTTAAAACCCTGCATTCCCAGGGGATGAGTCAGCAATCATGCTGCCCCTCTTTGCAGCAGTTTTCATCTCCCTCCTCCCCTTCATTCGGCCAGACAAGACACCACTTGGTAAATTTTCCCCCACCCTCACTTAAAAGTGCAGGGTGATCATTTTTCTGAAAAAAGAATACTTTACACATATATAGTGCCTTCCATGATCCGAGGATCTCAAAGTGCTTTATTAGCAACAGTAAAGCTTTCACTATTCAGTAACATCCTCTTTTCATTTTGTACATTGTTTTCTCAATCCTCTTTCTCACTCATGCTATTAAATTTATGTATGTTATTTTGTTTTCCTTTATAAGCTGCATGAACCTTATCTACATAACTTGCAGCATATTTCTTTTTCCATTTTTATACAGAGTTAACTCCATGCACATCAACACATGCACAAATTAAAATATTATTATAGGGTAACTTTCTCTATTGGATCATTTCCCCATTTTAAATAAATAATCTCAACTGGATAATAAACAACAAAGTGGTAAAACAGTAAATGTATCCTGTGAAAGGCATGGCAGCAAGCTCCTTCTGTTAACAGCAAGAAAAGGCAAAGGTAATCAGACTGCTGATGACAGTCTAGCCAGGGGTGATAATCCCCATTTCATCAGATACATTTAAATAACTGTGTTTCACATCCCTCCAAAGCAGCTTTGCACATGTCACAGCACAAATTAGTGAAGTCTAAATTTCAGCTCAAGGCTTCATGTGTCATTTAATAGCATACATTTGCTAACTGTAGCCAAAAAGCAGGCTTCCATCAGGGACCTTGAAACTCCTCATTTACATAAGAATGGGAAGTTAATTGTGTTACAGATATTCTGACTTCCCCAAGGAGTTCATTAAGCATGCCGAACATGCTGAGAATATAGCTTAACTGTCATTTCTGAGAAATCTGGAAAATTCAACTTCAGATACACTACCACTGGAAACAAAGTACATAATATAATATACACTTGATTCTAAAACAGAAATAGGGTAAAATTGAAATATCCAGCCCACTCAGGCTCTTGCCGTTATTTTCAAAATATTAGCAGTTGTTTTAGGGCAACTCTTTCTACCTTTTATCACCATCAACTCTAAATTTGGGTCATGTACCTGAGAAGTTATCAAAAGAATCTGCTTACGTTGGTATCAGATATGGCCTCAGCAACCTTCAGTACCATTGCTATAACAAAAAAGCAAAAAAGAAAACGAAACAAAAAAATTAGAGAAAAGAGAATCCATATTTATTCTTATCTGAGCTGGCAAAAAAGAAAGGGAGATGACATGAAATGCAGCTCACAGTTTTTTTTATAACATCTTTCCAGGATCTGTCTTTGCCCTGGTTAAAGCATGGGGCTATTTCAAATCTGTTTTCAATATTTGGCTAATCCAGTGGAAATAATTGATGGCTGCCTTTAAACCATCACTACTGAAGGTGTGGTATATGTACCTCATCCTTTATTGCATAGCCAAAGCAATATGTTATCACAATTGTTTAGTGAAACATTTTTTTGATTGCTCTGGCAACTTCTCTTTTGTTCAAACAATCAAGATAGATAGATAGATAGATAGAATGTCATATATGTTACAATGGCTTTACTTCTACAAATCCAGCATGGAAGTATTAATTTGGTAATTCCTAGCTAGGTAGCTAGCAGCTATAATTTTGAGGATAAGGTGTTGGTTTGACAACCTAATATAGAAGGACAGTATTGTTCACTGCCACCAAAAATTATCTTGCTCTATAAAGATTCAGTACTTCAGGTAGAATGAGACAAACCGCTCCACATATCTATTATATTCTGTGATCTATTATAACTAAGTGGCAAATTGGTTGATCCTGATTTATACAGCCACATGTAGTTGTTTATCCCTGTTAGCAATTGTTTTTAATAAGGTTTTGTTGTTGTTGTTGTTTTTGTTTGTTTGTTTTCCTTTACAGAAATATATAGACTTTTTTTTAACTCTTATGCAAGCTGTATGACCAGAAGCTCCATCAACTCCCTCTATTGGTGCAAAGGGAAAGTGCTATTGAGAACTTTACTTGCACAGGCTGCCTACCCACAGTTCCTCAAGTAACACTTGGGGAATCATTGTAACTATACATGAACTTTTTGCAGGTAGTGGACTCCGAGAGAAGCTTAGAAGAGGAAGAGGTCTTACCTTGTAGCAAAAAGCTCATTTCAAAGCACCCTGGACTCTGATCAAGGATTCTAAACTTGGCTCCCTTACCAGGAGCACTTCACTGGAAGAGCCAATGTGGAGATGCAAGACATGATGCAGAGGACAGCAGCAAATATGAATGGACTCCAGTGAGGGCCTACCTACCAAAAACTGTAATAAAGTTGTATCATTAGCTTCCTTAGGTGCCTCCTAGTTGGACCAAGCAAGCAACTCCCTTGGGACTGGAGGCAGATCTACAAAGAAACACATGGACTACTGTTACTCACTGATCCAAACTGAGAGTGAGGTTTGGTGGAGAGGTGAAGTAGTGCAGTCAAGGGACTATTAACTGTAGGATGTTCTTACAAGCAGTGGGAAGGGAGTTAGGCAGACTAACACCAAAGTTACTGGAAGGAGGGGGGTATTGTACTCTTTACTTACATATATATTCTGTTTCTTTGTTTTCCCATGTTTACCACTGTACTTCTTTTCCCTAATAAAGATTCCCTTGTCTTGTACACAATGCTGGCTTGTAAGGAAATTCCACCTGTTAAAGGCATCAAACAAGAGTGCATTCAGTTGCCCCAAGTTTCTGAGTACGGCCTTGAACTAGTTTCATTATTTGTCAAGAGGGACTCGAGATACATTGAACCTGACCCTCCTTTTTGCTGCTGTTAACCACCTGGCAGAAGATTTTACACTTATATTAATTCCTGTGGGATAAAAATAAGAACATTCTGAGTGAAATTCTGCTTTCACCAATTCTGGGACACACTAATAGAGTCATAGATGCCAAGGTCTGAAGGGATCATTGTGATAACCCAGTCTGACCTCCTGTATAACACATGCCACATAATTTACCCAAAGAATTCCGCAGCATGGCTTTTAGAAAAAGCCTCCAATCTTGATTTAAATATTAGTGATGAGGAATCCACCATGACCCTGGGTAAATTGTTCCTGTGGTTAATTACCTTCGCTGTTGAAAAACGTATGCTTTATTTCCAATCTGAATTTGTCTAGCTTTATTTACAGCAATTGGAGTATGTTATACCTTTCTCTGCTAGATTGAACAGCCCGTTATTAAATATTTATTCCCCAAGTAGGTACTTATAGACTAAAATCAAGACACCACTTAACCTTCTTTTTTTTAAGCTAAAGAGATTGAACTTTTTTGGGGTCTATCACGATAAAGCATGTTTTCTAATCCTCTAATCATTCTAGTGGTTCTTCTCTGAACCATCTCTAATTTGTCAACTTCCTTCTTGAAATGTGGGCACTCACCACAACTGGACACAGTATTTTACCAACAATCATATCAGTGTCATATACAAAAGTAAAATAACTTCTCTGATCCTACTTGAGTTTCCTTTGTTAATGAATCTAAGGATTGCATTAGCTGTTTTGGCCACAGCATCACAGTAGGAACTCATGTTCAGCTGAATATGCACAACAAGCCCAAATCTTGTTTCTTGCTTCCCAGGATAGAGTCCCCCATCCGGAAAGTATGGACTACATTCTTTGCTCCTAGATGAATACATTTAGTTATATTAAATGCATATTTTTGTATCCAGTTTATCAAGCTTACCCTTCATTATTTACTGCTCCTCCATTTTTTGTGTCATCTGCAAACTTTATCAGTCATGATCTTATGTTTTCTTCCCAGTCATTGATAAAAATTTTAAATAGCATAGGGCCAAGAAACAATTCCTGCAGGACCCTGGTGGAAACACACCTGCTTAATGGAAATTCCCCGTTTACAATTATATTTTGAGATCTATGATTTAGCCAGTTTTTAATCCATTCAATGTGTGCCATGTTAAATTTATATCATTCTAGTTTTTTTAATCAAAATGTCATGCATTACCATGTAAAACACCTTATATAATCTAAGGGCTTGTCTACGCTACCTGCCGGATAGTATAGTATAGTATAGTATAGTATAGTATAGTATAGATGAAATAAATCGACTGCTGAACGCTCTCCCATCGAATCTGGTACTCCACTCCCTCATTCTAAGGGTCCAGCTAATTCACAAGCTAGCTCACCCCAAGGCTTACCAGGTGACCTCACGCCTGGTATATAGGTGCCTAATGAAATCAGCCAGTCCAGTCTGCTCAACGTTGTTACATTGTTAGGGATGCTCCATGCTATCTGGTAACAGATATTCCAGACTACTCCAGCTTCAGCTCCTGCCAGACCACAGATGATTGCCTTGACACAGAGAGGGTGTGCAGGAGTAAGGAGGGACATGGATGCATAGAGAAAGGAATGGTGCCCGTCTCAACAGAGAAATCAGAAAGTAAATGATTCGGGCATGGAGACTTCACTACTCATTTGCCTCCACAATAGTAGTCCCTTGGATCTGGGCAGAGTTGAGTCACATTGACAGCTTAGCTGGGGAAATTTGATCTCCAATTCTGTATCAGATCCTCATATTAATAGATAGAGTAATGTCTAAGGATTTCACTCAAATTCCTTTTATGAGAAAACCAATCACTTTCAAAAATATTTTTAAAAGCAAAACGTACAACTATTTGGCAATTTGCATTATAGTTTCAATTACATTTTAAAGGTTATCCTTATCTATGTATCCCTCTAACTAAAATCTAAGCTAAAGTGTACATTTTTAAAATGATGCCTACATTTATATTTGCAATTTGGCTTACATAAACAGTATTTGAGTACTTTCAGCAGCCAACTACTTGATTGGCCCATACAAATGATATATGAAATTGAAATTGCACTATTTGTATCAACAAAATTGTGGGCACAAATTGGGAAGATGGATTACATTTCCTTTGAAAGTTTCCTCAAAATGTATACTTCATGAAAACTTAAATATCTGTGCCGTGCAATGGATTAAAGTTTATTCATCCATGAATGCTTGGCTTCACATCTGCCTTATTTAGTGGGAAATGAGTTTGGCAGTTTCAGCCCAGATCCCATTCGAAATGTGTCAATATCACAAATGTGGCACATGTGTCCAATCTGGCACAATTCAGCACAAGTACCAATCTCTCCTCTAAAGGGGAATAATGTGATTTGCAAGGGAATTCCAGCCCAATGTGTTATGAAGACACTGTTTCTTATTTCAATCAGATATCAAAATGAAATTGTATATGACTGTACTGACAAGTCTTAGCAATTCAAACCTTCATCATCACATACAAGGAATCAACAGGAAGAGGAATACTGCCATTTCTGGAGTCATAGTACTGTGATGGACAAGACCAAGACAGTATTATGCAAATATTTAAAGTAAAATTTTGTGAGTTTGTTTTATTTTTCCTTTTATACCTTCACTATATTGGTTGTATTTGTGCTTACATTACTGTACAATCTTTGCGCATTATAGTATCACACTTATTTTGTTTGTATTCGATAATATTTATGCACATCTCTAACAAATTGAGAATATTTTGATCACACAATGTGGTGCAGGCAACATGATATTTTTGTTCCAGAGAACAAAATCTGACCTTCACTGTTAAACAGAGCACTAGCTTAAATACATACATTTGGTATACTTTTGGAGGGGGTTTTGCAAAAATTTTTAACTGTATTTCATTTTATCAGTAGATTGATTCCTTTATATCCATTATTATAAAACACTTAAGGATGTTCAGTGAATCAGGTGGCTGAAATGACTAAACAGCGCTAACCCTAAAATTTTGCATAAAGAGGAAGCCTTGTGTGGTATAACTAACTGTTCTTAGCCCACTCTGTTGGATTATTTCATTTGAGAATACAATGGGGTATTTTAAGGAAATAAACTTAGTTCAATTATTGGTTCCTTGTCTGGTTTTGTTGTTTCATGTTTCCATGCTTTATTGTAAGTTTTGCTAACAATCAACTGCTACTTTTCATGATATTTCACTGCTCATTTATAATAGAACCACTCAATTTAACAACTCTATTTTCTGTTGTCTTACAACCCAGAACTAGAACCATTCACAGAGTCATAGAAATGTAGGGCTGGAGGGGACCTTAAGAGGTCATCTGGCCCAGCCTTATGTGCTGAGGTGGGGACCAAGTTAATCTAGACCATCGCTGACAGGTGTTTGTCCAAAAACTTCCAAAGATGGGATCACACAACCTTCCTTAGAAGCCCTATTCCAGAGTTTAACTAGTTAGAAAGTTTTTCCTAATATCTAACCAAACTTTCCTTTGTTGCCAATAAACCTCATTACTTTTTCTCCTACCTTCAGTGGACAGGGAGAACAATTGATCGCAGTCCTCTTTATAACAACCCTTAACATATTCAAAGACCCTTATCATGTCCTATTTGAATCTTCTTTTCTCAAGAATAAACATAATCAGTTTTTTAACCTATCCTCATAGGTCAGGTTGTTTAAACATTTTATCCTTTTTGTTGTTTTAATTGGGACTATCTGCATTTTTTCCATGTTTCCTAAAATGTAGAACCCAGAGCTGGACACATTACTTCAGCTGAGACCTACAAGTGCCAAGCAGAGTGCGGCAATTACTTCTCATGTCTTACATACAACATTCCTGTTAATATATCCAGAATAATATTAGCCCTTTTTGTAACTGCATCACATTGTTGACTCATATTGCATTTTGATTCACTGTAATTACATAATCCTTTTCTGCAGTACTACTGACTAACCAGTTATTCTTCATTTTGAAATTGTTCATTTGATTTTTCCTTCCTACGTGTAGTACTTTAACCTTACATTTATTGAATTTCATCTTGTTGTTTTCAAACCAGATCTCCAATTTATCAAGGTCTTTTTTAATTCTAATCTTGTCCTCCAAAGTATTTGAAACCCATTTCTAGCTAGGTGTCAACTGCAAATTTTATAAGTGTATTTCTACTCCATTATCCAAGTAACAGAGGGGTAGCCATGTTAGTCTGGATCGGTAAAAAGCGACAAAGAGTCCTGTGGCACCTTATAGACTAACAGACGTATTGGAGCTTAAGCTTATACTACAATATGTCTGTTAGTCTATAATGTGCATTATCCAAGTAATTAATGAAAATTTTGAATTGTACCATTCTCAGAATTGACCTCTATGGCACCCCACTAGATATCTCCTACCAGTTTGACAGTGAAGCACTGATAACTACTATTTGAGTACAGTCTTTCAACCAGTTGTGCATCCAATTTATAGTAATTTCCTCTACAAAACAATTCCTTAGTTTGCTTAAAAAAATGTCCAGTTAGACTGTGTCGAAAGCCTTATTAAAATCAAGATATATAATGTCTACTTCTTCCCCACATCCACTAGGCCAGTAGCCCTCTTAAAGAAGAAGAAAATTAGGTTAGTTTGGCATGATTTGTTCTTGACTCATGCATACTGTCTATTCCTTATAACCCTATTATCTGCCAGGTGCTGGCAAATTAATTGTTTATAATTTTATTCTAGTATCTTTCATGTACCAGGGTTAGGCTGACTGGTTTATAATGTTATGGGTCTTCTTTGTTCCAATTTAAAAAAAAATAGGTACTATGTTTGCCCTTCTCCAGTCCTCAGGGACCTCATGTAGGGGTTCTCAAAGAGAATCACTAACGTTTGTGAAATTGCTTCAGTAAGCTCCTTAAGTAGCCGAAGATAAATTTCATCAGGCTCTACATCTAACTTATGTAAATATTCTTTACCCTGTTCTTTTCTTGTGTCTTGTGTTCTTTCGCCCTTATTGTTAATATTAATTATATTGAATAGCTGATCAACATTAACCTTTGTAGTGAAGACTAAAGCAAAATAGGCATTATACACCGCAACCTCCCTGATGCCATAAGTTATTAGCTCTCCTTTCCTGTTACATAGAGGACCTACACTTTCCTTCATGTTTCTCTTTCTCCTAATGTATTTTAAAAACATCTTCTTATTGTATTTTATGTTGCTTGTTAGATATAACTCATTTTTTGCCTTAGCCTTTCTGATTTTGTCTCTGCATACTTGTGCTACCCTTCTGTACTCATCCTTATCAATTCATGCGTATTTCCATCTTTTGTAGGATCCTTTTGTATTTTCATGTCAGACATATTTTCCTCTTACTATTCTTTCTATCGGGAGAGTTTTCAGTTGTGCCTTTTATATTGTCTCATTGAGAAACTGACATCTCTCCTGAAGAAGACTTCTGTCTAAGTGTGAAAGCTTTTCTCTCTCTCACCAACAGAAGTTGGTTCAATACAAGACATTATCTCACCTAGCTTAACTTGCCTGTATTCCTTTTTCCCTTAGATTTTCTTCCCAGGGTCATTACATAACCTGTCTTCAGAGTCTGATAAAGTCTGCTTTTTTGAAGCCCATTTTCCTTATTCTGCTACTCTCCTTTCTTTTCTTAGAATAATGAAATCTATAATTTCTTCATTATTTTCACGCAAAATGTTTTCCCCTTCATATTCACTGGAAAGAAAAGTGCAATTGAAAGTAGATGCCACAGTGGAATCTCTGTGTTCACCACGAAGGATAATTCCAATGGGAATACATAATCCAGTATGTAAGGAGTTCAAAAGTCTGAAGAACAGGGTGTATCATAGCACCAGTAAAGGGCAGTATGGACTATATAAGCAGCATTGTGGTGGTAAAGAAGACATAAGGCAAATTACATATTTGCATAGAATCATAGAATATCAGAGTTGGAAGGGACCTCAAGAGGTCATCTAGTCCAACCCCCTGCTCAAAGCAGGACCAATTCCCAACTAAATCATCCCAGCCAGGGCTTTGTCAAGCCGGGCCTTAAAAACCTCCAAGGAAGGAGACTCCACCACCTCCCTAGGTAACGCATTCCAGTGTTTCACCACCCTCCTAGTGAAATAGTTTTTCCTGATATCCAACCTGGACCTCCCCCACTGCAACTTGAGACCATTGCTCCTTGTTCTGTCATCTGCCACCACTGAGAACAGCCGAGCTCCATCCTCTTTGGAACCCCCCTTCAGGTAGTTGAAGGCTGCTATCAAATCCCCCCTCATTCTTCTCTTCTGGAGACTAAACAATCCCAGTTCCCTCAGCCTCTCCTCATAAGTCATGTGCTCCAGACCCCTAATCATTTTTGTTGCCCTCTGCTGGACTCTTTCCAATTTTTCCACATCCTTCTTGTAGTGTGGGGCCCAAAACTGGACACAGTACTCCAGATGAGGCCTCACCAATGTCGAATAAAGGGGAACGATCACGTTCCTCGATCTGCTGGCAATGCCCCAACTTATACAGCCCAAAATGCCATTAGCCTTCTTGGCAACAAGAACACATTGTTGACTCATATCTAGCTTCTCGTCCACTGTGACCCCTAGGTCCTTTTCTGCAGAACTGCTACCTAGCCATTCGGTCCCTAGTCTGTAGCAGTGCATAGGATTCTTCCGTCCTAAATGCAGGACTCTGCACTTGTCCTTGTTGAACCTCATCAGGGTTTTTTTGGCCCAATCCTCTAATTTGTCTAGGTCCCTCTGTATCTGATCTCTACCCTCCAGTGTATCTCCCACACCTCCCAGTTTAGTGTCATCTGCAAACTTGCTGAGAGTGCAGTCCACACCATCCTCCAGATCATTAATAAAGATATTAAACAAAACTGGCCCCAGCACCGACCCTTGGGGCACTCTGCTTCATAGCGGCTGCCAACTAGACATGGAGCCATTGATCACTACCCGTTGAGCCCGATGATCTAGCCAGCTTTCTATCCACCTTACAGTCCATTCATCCAGCCATACTTCTTTAACTTGGCGGCAAGAATACTGTGGGAGACCGTATCAAAAACTTTGCTAAAGTCAAGGAATAACACATCCACTGCTTTCCCCTCATCCACAGAGCCAGTTATCTCATCATAGAAGGCACAGAAGGTGGTACACTTATGGCCACCCAGTAATATACAATCTACTCACAACCCCCTAGAAACAATCATGGCAAAGCCCCTTTTAGTGCTCCAGAGATTGCAGCACATATACTTCCAGCACTACCAAGTAGAGATCAGATATTGTCCAGGACAATTACTGGTATTAGTTGAGACCCAAAACAGTGTGTGTGTGTGTGTGTGTGTGTGTGTATCCAGCATCAGCAAGTTTGGGGAAGGGATCGGACATTGTGCAGCCTGTTAATGTATTAAATCTCCTAATTATAACAGCAAAGCTGGTGGAAATCAAAGAGGCTACGAAAAAGAACATCCAACTACAGGCAATCAAGAAAGTGATACTGACAGGGTGTCTGGTACCAATTTGCCTTGGAAGAATTTAAGGGATGTGCAAGCAAATGGGAGTTTTACCACCACCATAAGCAAATGGGAGACCACCCCAGCATATATAGAGAGTAATGGTAAGGTGGAATCAACTATGAGAACAGCTAAGAGACTGTTACTCAAGGCTGTTTCTTCTCATTCTGATCAATTGTAAGCCTATTTGCACATAGGAATACTCCATCACAGGGTGCCAAACTGTTCATTTCCAGCACTGATGGAACAATGGATCAAAACCCTTCTACCAATGAGGAGAGACATGTTGCAGCCAGAAGACTGGAGATACCACCCAGAGGAGATGGGCAATGATCAGAGAAAGCAGGTACTAGAGGACTAAAGATCAGCCATGAACCTCCAAAGCCTGGAGTCAGGCACTCCTGTAAGGATCCAACCATTAAAGAGACATTAGAAGGAGTCATGAGGTGTGCACTGACACCCAGTACAAAAGAGGGACAAGTAATCGAAGGAACAGGAGACACTTATGAACCAGCAGACACAACAAGGGACACAACCTACAGATATTGTCACAGAACGGAAAGACGGAGAACATCTGGAGTCCAATTCCACAGGGAAGAAGGAGACTCCACGGAGAGACAGTTTTTTAGACTCAGAGACAGGTAAGAGGGAGACAGAGATATACCACTCCCAGTGTGATTGCCTGTTGAAGAGACTGAACTATCTCAAAGATTATGTGTTCAGCTGGGTCTGTGGTAAAGGTGAAACTCCATCAAAGAGACATGGGATGAGGGTTTGGCTTGTTGATGTTTTCATTAAAAAGTTTGTAAAATAAAGGAGATCTACCATGATCAGTGGAACTGAAATCAGAAGGCCTGTTACTGAGGGATACCAGGGGAACTGGGAGGTAAGGCAAGAAGCAACTCAGCCACATGGAAAAGCAGTCCAAAGGATTTAATAAAGTTCTACTTGTTAAACTTAAACTGTAGTCAGCATCTCTCTTTGCAAATGTAACATGGGACATAGCATGGGAGATGCATCAGTGTTGCATCCTTATGTGGACCTCACAGAAGCAAGGACTGTGTTGTCCTTTCTTCCTTCCACTTCTCTCGGCAACTGTATAGGGCACAATCTAGCTCATACAATCAATATATCCATAACATTTTTTAAATAACCTTCTTCTATATTAAAATGACCAAATTAAAAGCCAGAAGAAATTTATACTAGATGACTTGGACATCTTGAAGTACAAGATGTGCAGACAATAGTTACTTATAGTATCATTGTTTTTACTTCCTAATTTATAATTCAATAAATTGTACATAAAAATACAGACATATCTTTTGTTTCAGAGTAGCAGTCGTGTTAGCCTGTATCCGCAAAAAGAACAGGAGTACTTGTGGCACCTTAGAGACTAACAAATTTATTAGAGCATAAGCTTTCGTGGACTACAGCCCACTTCTTCAGATATCTTAGGCTAGCTGCTGGAGTAGGTATCTAGAGTTCTGGATGGAACTGTACTCAAATGCTTGTTCTGTCCCACTGTTCATGCTCCTGCAGCTGCCCTTCTATTTTTAGTGTACTAGCTCTCTCAAAACTAGCGTGAGTACATCTATTTGAGCCGGAAATTAGCTTGTCGTGTAACCATATTCCTCTGAAATAAAGGCAAGCAAAACAAAAGTTCAGGGCATATAAAACAGATGATTTAAAAAATCACCTTATTGATTTCCGAAACAAATATTTTTTTCTTTTATTTACCTTCCTGTAATGTCTTGCTTCAAATTAACCAAGAGTTTCAGTTATCATCTGCTAGCATTCTTGTAGAACGTCTTAATTAGATCATTTAAAATTTACCTCATCCTGTCACCTTTCTGTTGCTGCACTTATCTTATGCTAACAGATAAGAAAATGCCAGTCATGCACACAGAGTAGAGATCACATGAGCACAGAGAACTCTTGGTTTCATCATCTCAAAATCAGTATAATCCTACCTGAAGATTATGAGATATAAACTAAAATATCAACATGAATATTAATATTAGCCTTATAATGTTTCTGTTACACTAAGATTGTTCACAAATTTTGAAAAATTCCTCATTTTTTGAAAAGTGAATTTAAATCCTTCTGAAAAGGCTTGATAGTCCAGGAGGCTGAAGACCTTTGTTTAGCCATAAAACAAACACCACAAACAATGACAGGTCAAGCTTCTCCCTGTTGTCATATATATGGTGTCACAGTCCCATCCTGGAGTGACTCCCACTTTCAGTGAGCGGGGAGCTCAATCTTCAGGCCAAATTTTCTGAAGTCCTTTACCTACCTTCCATTTGTGCATTATCACCTGTACACACCTGTGTATGAATTTATATACACAAATCCCACTGGCACTTGATTCATGCTCCATTTCTATGTGTAAATGGCTTTGCATGTGTAAATTCTATCATCTGGGCACATAAATGATACTAATACACACTGAAACATGCATGCAGGAGACTATTCTTTTCTTGGCCTGTTTCCTGATATAAAGGTGCTAGTTACGTGCTGGATTCCGTGATATCGATATATCTCTTTCCAGAATAAGAACAGGACAGAAGCAATTAAATTAACCTCATATAAACCACTTCAGAGCTGTTAGTAATTGATTTGTAAAATCTATGCAGATTTAAGACCAAGTGCTTTTCAACAGTTGCTTTTCTTTGCCGGTGCCCATCAGTCTGAATCATCAGCTTTCATTATTAATTTCTTCTTGTTATAATCACTTTATTCTATTTATTTACCATCAGCCGTATGAATTTGGTCCCAGTTTTGATATATGGACTCTGAACACTACCATAATGCAACTAAGCAATATTAATAATGTTGCCCCTTTTTGATCTGAGAGGCTAGTCAAAGTTCAGGGCTCCTTCAGGAGATGTTCCAGTTGTATGTAGAAATTCATGATGCAGTTTGGTAATTTATTTGATCCCAATCTTGTTAATTTACAAGAAATGTATAAAGTCCTGCATCTTTGAATTCAGAAGAAACCAAAGACAGCAGATAGCTGTTTTTGCTTACAGCTCAAAGACTCTTTAGCCAACAATAAGCCCACAAAACTCTCTTTCTTACTTTTCCAGGTTATACACTGTGTTCATAAGCAGCTGCTTGACTTTCTTTCTTTTTTTCTCTCTATCTGTCTCTGTTCTGTCTGTCTCAGTTTCTGTTTCTTCACCCCAGCTTGTCTTTCTCACACCCTTCCTGGCACTGGCCAGTGCCAATCCCAACGGAACCCTCTGCCAAGGTGGGCAGACTCTATCAGGCTTCATTATAAGTGAGGCCCCTTAACTGTCTCTTACAGTTTTTAAGTGAAGGGTTCATTCATATATATGATTTAATGACATTTTCACTCAACCCATAACAAGGTTTAACCCAACTTATAACAGTAACAATAACAATTTTTTAGCAGTTCACAGTAATTTAAGACAGGAAGTGAGGAATACCATATCCAATTGAAATGACATTCTGCTTATGTAAACTCTCCCTGTGATTATGTAAGCTGAAACTGAGTCAGGACATGACTAACATTACTACTAAAGACTGCTTGGTTTTACACAACCCTTTCATGACATAACAATGACAAAAGGAAGACTACAAAAAGTGGAAAGGGATGGGAGGAAGGACTAGACGTGATATATGTTGATTTTAGTAAGGCTTTTGACATATTTCCGCAGGACTTTCTTTTAAACAAACTAGGGAAATGTGTTGTAGATGAAATTACTAAAAGGTGGGTGCACAATTGGTTGAAAGTCTGTACTCAAAGTGTAGTTATCAGTGGTTTACTTTGAAACTGGTAGGACATATGGGTCTGATACTATTCAAAATTTTCATTAATGACTTAGCTAATTGAGTGGAGCTTATCCTTATACAATTTGAAGCTGACACCAAGCTGAGGTGGGTGCAAGTACTTTGGAGGAGAGGATTAGAATTAATAAATTGGAGAAATGGTCTGAAATGAACAAGATGAAATTACACCTTGTAGGTGTAGGAAGGAAAAATCAAATGCACGACTACAAAATGGGGAATACCAAGCAAGGGGGTATTACAACTGAAAAGAATCTGAGTGTTATAGTGGATCGCAAATTCAATATGTGTCAACCATGTGATTTAAGTGTAAAAAAACCCTAATATCATTCTTGGGTGTAATAACAGGATGTCATATGTAAGACACAGGAGGTAACTGTCACATTCTTCTCGGCACTTGTGAGGCCTCATCTGGAGTACTGTGTCCAGTTCTGGGTTCTACACTTTAGGAATAATATAGAAAAAGTGGAGAGAGTTGCGAGTAGACCAAAAAAATGATAAAAGGTTAGAAAACCTGACTTATGAGGATAGGTTAAAAAAACTGAGGATGTCATGAGAAAGGAAGACTGAAGGGGGCACCTGATAAGAGTCTTCATATATGTTAAGGGTTGTTATAAAGAGAACTGTGATCTATTGTTCTCCGTGTCCACATATGGTAGCACAAGAATTAATGGGCTTAATCAGCAGCAATAGAGATTTAGGTTAGATATTAGGAAAACCTTTTTCCAAAAGAGTAGGTAAGTTTTGAAATAGGTTTTCAAGGAAGTGTGTATCATCCCAGCATTGGAGGTTTTTAAGAACAGGTTGTAGAAGCACCTCTCAGGGATGTGTAGGTTTACTTGGTCCTGTCACCGGACAGTAGACTGGACTTGATGACTTCTCAAGGTTCCTTCCAGACCTACATATCTCTGATTGTATATGATTGTATAGGCACCTGCAACAGGAGAGCAATCTTTAACGCTGTTCTGGTGCATTCATTTAGCACTGAAACAGTACTTTGTTTTGTTAGAACTGGTGAGAACACAGCTCATGTTAGAGTTGCTGTGAGGCCAGGTAAATAGAGTTAACTGTAGTTTTCTTCAAGTCTTATATTGCTGAGTTTTTTTTCTATCACAACACCAACATATACAGATATTTTCATTATTTTTAATACACCACTAAGGAACACAAAATCTTGAAAAAACACATCTTAATATTCAGTATAATTTGATAAGTTTTACATTTGAGTGAGTGAAATATGTTGACCTTTAATAATTGTTTTGCAACTGAAAATTAGAACTAATATTCTGAGGATAAATACGAAAATTATTAGAAACAACCTAATACTCAGTAAATCAGTGTGAATAAAATATGATCTTCTCAACCTACCCTTTTCCTAATTGAAAATCAAATCTAATGCATTAGAGATGTGTGTGAAAAATATTGAAGAGAAAATAATGTCAATAGAACAAGTGATCTCCCCAATCATCACTTTTATTTATAATTGAAAACCAATTAATATACAGTGCTGTGATCATGTCTAAACAATACTGATTACTTGTTCAGTAAGCAATATAAATTTGTTACACACAACAATCTGAACAATAACAACTCTCTCAGTTATATGCACAAAGCCCCAATAAAGATCTCATCAAAAATTTCAAGTCTCTCCTCAATGGAGAATCATTTAGCAAGATGCCAAATGTGTAAGAAATTGGATAATAGCAGAAAATCACATAAATGTCACATCATGTTTGAAGAAATTGTTTTAAGTAAATGAGTCAATAATGATGATACTTTTATAGAAATGCCATATGGAAATAGAGACCTTAATATGTAAATTATAGAATCAGCCTATTATCACCAATTTTTTACATGAAATAACAAAAAAGTATGTTAGCACAGTATAATTATTACTCCAGAGCTGCTGGAAATTCAGGACTTACATCTCTATTCTGCAGTAATGACATATATGTAAGTGGCAATGCTCCATGAATGCTATGGAATAACTAGGTAGAGAAGAATATCACAGCTGAAGGCTTGAGCAGAATATGCCATTTTACAAACTAGACTTGATATTACAGTTTCTTAATAGAAATGTTTGAGAAGCTTGAAAAACTAAATCAACCATGGGGGAAAAGATTGTGTGATAAAATGTATTATGTTGCATTTCCAAGCTTTTAGCTGATACTATGTTTGCTACCAAATAAATGAAGTAGTCATGCTGTTTATTTACAATCATGCTACATAAAGAACAAATGTCTGCTCCTTCTGCTTTGAATTCTCTGCTTGGTATGAACATAATATAATTTTATCTGTTGTACACAAAATAACTTTGTTGCCAGCTCCAACATTAGCACACATATTAGCCCTCTGAGGTATTTTCTGTTATTTGAAAGAAATATATGTGTACATTTGTATTTATTGCTATCATTTATTTCTTTTACTAGATGTTTCTCATGACACTTAAACACGGTGATAACCAATGAAAATTAAAAGGCAAGTGATAGAAGGAAATAAACAAACTATAACTACTCAAGCTGAAAGGCTGTTAGATTCCAATAAGAATATATTATCTAGATGATATGACAAGATGTACCAGGTATTTGCTTCCCCCTTTGACAGTGGCCACACTATCTTCCATACCCTGCCCTATGAAGGTATGGCCTGATGGAAGGGAAGAGCAATGAGTTCAAACCGCCAGGGCTTGCCTACATAGGCTCCCCATGATTAGCCTCAGGCAGAACCAGTAAGTGTTGGTCCTATGCCTACAAGTTCTGGGAGCAGACTAATCTGTGCCATGGGTCTGATCAAAAGGAGTGTCTGCTACTAAGGGCCAGTTCTGGGTGAAGACAAGACAGGGAGAGAAAGGTCTCTCTGCCACAACCAAAATAAGCTGGCCCAGTCAGGGGCCAAACCTTGACAGTATTTATCTTGGATCTCTGTGAAGGACTGATGTCTATGTTATGGATTTTATAGCCCATGTGCCTACTCTGAGTTCTGCATTAATTTGTTTCTCTGTAAATCTGAGGCAAACCTGCTCAGTGGAGAATTCGGGTCAGACAGATGATTAATGGATAAATTGGATAAGATAAAAAATGTAAGTGGCCTGATAGACCTGTTTAGATATTCCAATGTGTAGAGGAATTTTAGGATATAGATATTCAGGCCTGTCTGTAAAGGCCTATACTTTAAGAATGTAGGTATTTTTATCACTTAGCTAGTTATAAAGGTATAAAACAAAGAATCAAAAGCACAGTCCGCCTATGTATGGGCCTTCTCTCACTGTGACAGTCTGAGGCCTGGTTCTTAGGCTAAGGCTTTTGGCTAAGCATTGGGGCAGCCATAAGCTGGGAAGCGTACGGTCACATCCTCACATCCCAAACCAGTCACATTGAAATAAGGTGTTGTTGGGCTGTTAAGAATACAGTGCTGTCCTGATAATGCCTATGACCACCAGATAAAAATGGTTAATGAAAAATTAGCTTGATAGCATCCTGTCTGGCAAGAAATCACTTTTCAATAGTTGTGGTTGTGAAACCATCATTTCTGTATGTTTTATCTTTATGGCCCCCGCTTTTCTATTGTTAATCTGTCTGGTTCTCTAATTGTTTCTGTATGCTGTATAATTAATTTTGCTTGGTGTAAGTTAATTAGGGTAGTGGGATATAATTGGTTAGATAATTATGTTACAGTATATTAGGATTGGTTAGGTAAATTTCTGTAAAATGATTGGTTAAGGTATATCTAAGAATATTACTATATAAATTAGGGGCAAAGAGGAAGTAAGTTAAGATACAAAAATATGGAAAAAGGAACTTGGATTTAAGCTTGCTGGAAGTTCACTCCAATAAACATTGAATTGTTTGCACCTTCGGACTTCAGGTATCGTTGCTCTCTGTTCATGCAAGAAGGACCAGGGAAGTGGGAGGGTGAAGGAATAAGCCCTTTAACATCTTGGTGCCGTGCCTCGGATACATCACATCAGATAGATAAGTGGCAGCCTGTAAATCCCCCTCCCTAACCGTCCACACAGCTGTTTGGAGGGGGGTATGATGAACTCTCGTGATGGTAGTTGCGGGTTCTAGCAAGCTGGGGTAACCGATTTTTTGAACAAATGGATAAGGAAGAATCAGGGCCCACACCAGGTGTAGGGGTCCACCTGGGATGAGAATGAGAAGGAGATGGGGGAGGTTTTGGGAAACCCCAAGGGAAAGGAGTGTAGAAAAAAGGACATGGTATTACAAGATTTGTGTGCTGGGATGACATACTGGGTAAAAAGGGAAGCTGATCTCCTCCAAAACATTAAGGATTTGGAGGGGGATTGTGGATCAGCAATGGATTTAAACAGAAAAATCTGTGTTAACGGTAGAGGTAGCGGATTTGAAGGCATGGGATGCTGCACAGACAGAGGAGTCTTGTGAGGCAATCTGGAGAGAGAGGGATGAACTGCTGGGGAGAGTAGGAGACTTAGAGGAGGAATTGTATCAGTGTAAACATGGGGGCAATGGACTTGGGGACCCCAAACCATCCGCCCCACTAATGGAACTGAAGGAGACACCTCCACCACCCTACCCTGAAAATACACTGTACCCACCACTGCCAGTGGACATTGTAAGTCGGCGATCCAGAGTTACAGCCCCTGTGAGAGAGGCTACCCGGAAGGAACTGCAGGAAGCAGGAATAGTGGCCCCAGTTGCGGGGTTCGGGGGGGGGGACCATGCCCCACAAGTAGCAAAACAGACAAAAATGAGGGTTTCACAACCACAACTATTGAAAAGTGATTTCTTGCCAGACAGGATGCTATCAAACTAAGTTTTCTTTAACCATCTTTATCTGGTGGTCATAGGCATTATCAGGACAGCACTGTATTCCTAACAGCCCAATAGCACCTTATTTCAATGTGACTGGTTTGGGATGTGAGGATGTGACCGTACGCTTCCCAGCTTATGGCTGCCCTGCTGCTTAGCCAAAGACCTTAGCCTAAGAAATAGGCCTCAGACTATCCTAGTGAGAGAAGACCCATGCACAGGCGGATTGTGATTTTGATTCTTTGTTTTATACCACTAGAACTAGCTAAGAGGCTAAGAGATAAAAATACCTAAATTCTTAAAGTATAGGCCTTTACGACAGGCCTGAATATCTATATCAGGGGTTGGCATGCGGCTCACCAGGGTAAGCACTGGCCGCGGTTCACTGCTCCAGGAAAATGGGGACTGCAGGAAGCCGCGGCCAGCACATCCCTCGTCCACGCCACTTTCCGCAGCCCCCATTGGCCTGGGACGGCGAATCACGGCCAGTAGGAGCTGTGATTGGCTGAACCTGCCGACATGGCAGGTAAACAAAGTGGCCTGGCCAGAGGTTGCCGACCCCTGATCTATATCCTAAAATGAGCAGCATGGAAGAAGGCACTGAGGTATTTGTGACAGAAGCTGTCAAACAGGTAGATGAAGTTAAGATTTTTGTTCAAGCAGACGAAAAACAACAGGAAATTTTCAAAGGCATAAATAAGTGTTATGCACTGAACTCCAATTGACTGCTAAAGGGAATTAGGCATTTTGTAAAGGAACCACTCAGTCCACAGGAAGCACACTTCACATACAGTACTAAAGGGAGGGAATGTGTTTCTTTATTCAACTATGTAACAGAAAGGGAAAACACACACTAATAAAACAGGAAGTAATGGAGAGGGGTGCCTAGTTTCAATCAAAAATACTTTGAATAACCCAGTTAGCACCTTTATGACTACTTTACCACAGGACACAAAACTGTCCTTTGTGCCTTTGGAAAATCAATCCTGCTTCTCAATCCACCTTTGTTCAGATTCATAAATTTTAAGGCCAGAAAGAACTATTAGCTCAACTAGTTTGATCTCCTGTAGATCACTGTCCATTACATTTCACCCAGTTACAATCTTCTTCTATTTGTCTTTTTTTGTTTGTTTGTTTGTTTGTTTGTTTTGTTTACTCTCTCCAATGGAACTGATGGCTCTGACTCTTCAGCTAAGTGTTTGCAGCCATACTTTGGTGACAATACTAAAGGTGCCCTTTGAGGGCTATGGAACCCCGCTTGGACACACCTCACAGCAGGATTGAATTCCCTTTTTATATAATTGCTTTATTTCCCCTCCTATATAATTGCTTGACTGAAAATCTGACTGCAGAAAGAAAGTGTTCACTGAATTGGTCCCTCAGATGAAATGGTATGGGATGTGGTAAAAGACTCTCAATAAGCCCAATTTAAATTAGTTTGTCTAAGAAACAAGATCAAATTAAAATGAAAACACAGAACTGTAAGATCCTTTATCACAGTTTAGTACAGGATAATATTAGTCTGTATCAAAGGTTGGAGAATATGAAGAACATGTACAGAGCCTCCAAAATTCACAGGGACTTGAACGATCAGAAGGAATTGATCAAATTATCACTTTATTTAATTTACTTTTTTTAAAGAGAAAGATTTGGCTTCCCTAGTTCTCACATGTTATTAAAACAAAAGGTAGGAATAGTGAAAGTCTAAAGAACTGTTTTGATTATTTTTGTTAGCCTAGAGAGAGAGTGTGTATTAAATAAGAGGAAAAACAAAAAAAATGTAATTCAGATTAATTCTGCTTTAATGTGTCCTGATAAAGCAAAGGAATTCAGATCAGTTCATCTATATTTTGACCATGAAAAGGTGGTTACAAAAATTGGAATTGTTACAGAACTTTGAAACTTTATTCCTTAAATGTTATGTGCAATGTTAGTTTTTATTGATAGATAGGTAGGTAGATAGATTAGATATGTGCGATGCTAGATTATATATATAAATATATATTATTGATTTTATTGAGCCAAGTAATTTTTTAGCCCGTAATAAAAATTCTTTATTAGCATCTGCACCTCAGATACTAGAATCTGATAAAGATTTTGCAACTGAGAAAAGAAAATCCAGTACCTTTGATGTTTAGTAAAGAGCCTTTATTTTTAGAATCTTATAACATCTATGGATTTTCCTTGCAACTGGAACCTTTGATGCATTTGAATAGCTTCTGACAACAATTCCTGTAATTTAGAGCTAGATTCACAAAGAGGGGAGGGGGGAAGGGACTTAGGCACCAACATTTAGGTTTAGATGGCCTCTCAGAGCACCCCTACCAGATCTGGCTCTGCACACATCACAGCTGGAGGAGGAGGTGATTGTGGTACTCTTTCCCCACATGCTTACAGCTTTTAGCCAAGTGGTGGGAGCCTGGGTTCAAATCCCCACTCTGTCTAATGTAGAGCAGGCACTTGAACCCAGATATCCCAACTGCCTGGTGTCCTAACTACTGGAGTGAGCATTGCAGCCCTAAGTCCCCCTTATAAATCTAGCCCTAATTGTCAATGTTGTTTCTTTTGTTATTTGATTTTTTTTTTGTTATGACCACTAACAATTGTGTTAGACTTCTTTGCTGGTGGTTTGCAATTTTTGAAAGTCTATAAATAAAAAAACATAAGCGAAATCTGATTACTAAAATTAGAACACCAATTAGTAAAAAAATACATAATAAACTGCCACATGGATTCCCATTTGTGTCCTAAAAGTTTGGATAACAACAGTATGGTAATACTAGAAATATAAGGATAACATGAGAGAAAGAGAGGGATACAGCTCACTAACAAAGTAATTTGGATTGCATAGGTCAAAACATTCTTTTCTATTAGATAGATTTAGGAAGAAGCCTCCTGATGCACTGGGTGATGAATTAGAAGAATATCTGGAGCCTACATGGGGATTAAGAGTCATGCTGTGCTAGTCCGTGCAAAATTAATATCAGTGTTATATTATTATGCCACTTTCATTTTTCAAACACCTGCTGGGGATTAGCAAGGATAAGCAAATCATCAATAAGAATGTTTTCACACTAGGCAACTGTTGCTTTGGCCAGGCATTTATTTAAGTAAGTGAGTTAATTTCCTATGTTATCCATAGCAGCCTCAGAAGCAAAAAAGAAAATGACTTTTATAACCAAACTGGTTAAAATATGATCAACAGATGGTTCAGGCAGTAGTGGTAAAAAAAGGGCTTTTGGATGTTTGACCACTCTGTGGCATTCATGGGCAGAGGACTGTTCTCATGGAATAGACTACCTGAATAGGGAGGGAAATAGATTTCTCTGATGGAGGTTAGTACAACTGATTAAAAGATATTTAAACTAGGAATTTGGAAGAGACAGTTGGGAGATGCTCATGTAATCTCTGAGCATGATTTCTAACATTGAACAGGAGGAAAATTATCTAAGAGAAGATACAGTAATAGAGAAAGGAACAACAGGCGGGTAGGAGAATTAACATCAAGAGGGAAGATAGTGCCAATATCTTGTTTCAAGTAACAATACAGTAACAATCAGGTAGATGATATTGGCAGTAGAATGACTGTATCTAATCAGGTGAAGAATCAGGATGAAGTCAAGCAGAAAAAAACTAAGATGTCTGATCACCAATGTAAGAAGCCTGGCTAACAAAATGGAGGAACTAGTACTACTGGTGCAGGAAGTGAAACCAGATATTATAGAGATAACAGAAACATGAATAGTAGTCATGAATGAAATACAGATATTGATGGGTATGTGCTCTTCAGGAAAGACAGAAATAAAGGTAAAGGTGGTAGAGTAGTATCATATATTAATGATGAGGTGGACTATAAAGAAATTAGAAGTGACGAAGTGGATAAAACAGAATCTGTTTGGGTCAAAATAATGTTGGGGAAGAAAGCTAACAGATGCTTCACTTGGATAGTGTGAGGGGCCTCCTACAGCCCTCCAGGATCCAATTTGGATATGATAGAGGCCTCTTTAATATTTTTAATGATATAAATACTAATGGAAATTGTGTGATTATGGGAGACATTATTTTCCCATACGTATAGCTATATATATAGCTATATATATATAGCTTGGAGGGCAAATACTGCTAATAATGTCAGGGCCCAGATATTACTGGATATGATAGCTTACAGATTTCTTCAACAAATAATCACTGAATCAACAAGGAGATGATGCCATTTTAGATTTAGTTTTGGTAATTAGTGAGCACAGCATAGAAGAACTGTTTTTAGAGGACAGCTTTGGTTAAAGTGATCATGAGCTAATTCAGTTTAACTAAATGGAAGGATAAACAAAAATTGGTCTGCAGCTAGGATCCTTGATTTCAAAAGTGCTAACTTTAAAAAAATTAAGGGAATTAGTTAGGGAAGTGGACAGGACTGAAGAACTCAAGGCTGAATGTTCCAGAAGTTATCTGAAGCCTGCATCCCAAACAAGAGGAAAACTTTGGTAGAGAAGTGTTGCAGACCACACAGTATGAGCAAGCATCTCAAACAGGTTATTAAGAGGACATGGAAAACCTATCAAGCATGGAAGATGGGAGGGATCAGAAAAGAAAACTACCTCTTGGAGGTCAGAAGGTGTAGGGATAATGTGAGAATCACCAAAAGCCAAGAAGGGTTGGATCTTGCAAAGGAAATTAAAACCAATCATAAAATTTTATATAGCCATATAAATAAAAAGAAAACAAGAAAAGAAGAAGTGGGACTGCTAAGCACTGAGGATGGGATGGAGATGAAAGGTTATCTGGGCATGGCCCAACACCTAAACAAATACTTTTCCTCAGTTTTTAATATGGGTAATGAGGAACTTACTGATAGTGACAGGGTGGTTAATGAAAATGAGGCCATGGAAGTAGAAATTAAGTTTGGTCCCATTAAGCTCAAACAGCTTAATGGGACCAATATTCTCCATCCCAAGAATATTAAAGAACTTGCACATGAAATTGCAAGCCCAATAGCAAGGATTTTTAATGAATCCATAAACTTGGGGGTTGTACCCTGTGACTGGAGAATTGCTGATATAGTACCTATTTTTAGGAAAGGTAAAAATAAGTGATTCAGGAAATTCCAGGCATGTTAGTTTGAACTTAATTGTGTGCAAGGTCTTGAAACAAATTTTGAAAGAGAAAGTAGTTAAGGACATAGAGGTAAACGGTAATTGGGATAAAATATAATATGGTTTTACAAAAGGTACACCATGCCAAACCAGATCTCTTTCTTTGAGAAGATAACTGATTTTTAGACAAAGGAAATGCAGTAGATTTAATCTACTTGGATTTCAGTAAAACATTTGACACAATTCCACGTGGGAAATTATTAGTTAAATTGGAGAATATGGAGATTAATATAAGAATTGAAAGGTGGATAAGGAACTTGTTAAAGGGGAGACTACAAAGGGTCACAATGAAAGGTGAACTGTCATGATGTAGGAAGATTACTAGTAGAGTTCCTCAGGGATTGGTTTTAGGATTTTAATTTTCATTCATAACCTTGGAACAAAAAGTGGGAGTGTGCTAATAAAATCTGCAGATGACACAAAGTTGGGAAGCACTGCCAATATGGAGAAGGGCCAGAATATCATATAAAAAGATCTGGACAACTTTTAAAACTGAATTAATAGAAATGGGATGAAATTTAATAGTGCAAAGTGCAAAGTCATGTATTTAGGGACTAACAACTGGAATTTTTGCTATAAACTGAGGATGTTGGAAGCAACAGAGGAGGAAAAATACTTGGATGTACTGGTTGATTACAGAATGACTATGCGCTGCCATTATGATGTGGCCATGAAAAAGGCTAATGCAATCCTAGGATGTATCAAGAGACATATTTTCCGTAGACATAGGGAAGTGTTAGTGCCATTATACCAGGCACTGGTGAGACCTCATCTGGAATAGTGTATGTAATTCTGGTCTCCCATGTTTAAGAAAGAAGAGTTAAAATTGGAACAGTTTGCAGATAAGGGTTACTAGGAAGATCAAAGGAACAGAAAAGCTACCTTACAAGAGGAGACTCAAGGAGCTTTGCTTTTTTAGCCTAACCAAATGAAGGCTGAGGGGAGATAGGATTGCTCTCCATAAATACATCAGAGGGATAAATATCAGGCAGAGAGAGAGGAGTTATTTAAGTTAAATGCCAATGCTAATACAAGAACAAATGGATACAAACTGGCCCTCTATAAGTTTAGACATTAAATTAGATGAAGGTATCTAACCATCTGAGGAGTGAAGTCCTGGAACAGCCTTCAAAGGGGAGCAATGGGGACAAAAAGCCTAACTGATTTCAAGACTGAGCTTGATAAGTTTATGGAGCGGATTGTATGATGAGATTGCCTACAATGCCATGTGGTCCATGTGTGACTTCTACTAGAAAATATCCCCAATGGCTGGGGCACTAAATGGGGAGGTGTCTGGATGGTGGGTGTTGCCAACATGTTTGGGATCTAAGTGATCACCAGATTTGAGTCGGGAAGGAAAGAAACATCTGGGGGAAAGGGGGTAACCTTTCTCTGCAGCATTGGGCACTGGTCATTTGCTGGGTTAAACTAGAGTAAATGGTGGACTCGCTGTAACTTGAAGTCTTTAAATCATTATTTGAGGACTTCAGTAACTCAGCCAGAGGTTAGGAGTCTATTACAGGAGTGGGTGGATGAAGTTCTGTGGCCAGCAATGTGCAGGAGGTCAGACTACATGAGCCTGATGGTTCATTCTGGCCTTAAAGTCTATGAGACTATAATCACTGTTGTCAGTAGCTGCTTCTACCAAAGGAGTGTGGAAGGACAACCTGTGTTCTTCCATCCCTCATTCTCTGGATGCCAGAAACTTATAAAACAGTCTTTAAAATATCAGATCATGTTTTCCACACCAGTAACAGTACTCCTGGGAGTTTAACCATGGTTTAAGAAGGAATAAGAGAAATGACTGATGACTGATACAAACAGTATTTTGAAGTATGCAGTGCAGTTGTAGTCATGTCATTCCCAGGATATTACAGAGACAATGTGAGTGAGGACCAACTTCTCCCTGACGAGGAGCTCTGTGTAACCTTGACTACTTATTTCTCTCACCAACAGAAGCTGGTCCAATAAAAAGATATTTCCTGACCCAGCTGGTATCTCTAGGATCTAGCATGATTTTCTGTGTTGCATAATTATGACTTCATTTGGAATACTCCTGTGAACAATTACTGTAGAAGCAGGTCCTACGTAGAGCTGATCAAGAATTTTTTGACAAAACATTTTATTTTGTTGTGGGTCTTTTGGTCAGAAAATGCCTATTCATCAAAATTGAGAGTTTCGTGGGAAAGGGTCCCTTTTCATGAATTTCCCATTTCAAAATTAAAAATATATATATGATGCAAAACAAAAATTCCAGTTTTGGTTTGAAGCAACTTTTCATTTTGAAATGTAAATTAATTTATTATAGTAAAAATAGTCAAATGTAATAAAATAAAAGTCATAATAAAAACATTTTGAAATTATTACAATAAAATGTTTAAATAGATCCAATTGGATTTTTAGTTTGTGAAAAAAAAATGAGATTTTGTCTTTTTGTCCTGACTTGAGTGGGGAATTTTTTTTCCAAAATCTCAACAGTTCTTGAGGATGGGAAAAACAATTTCTTACCCATGTCTAGCTCTAGATGTTAGGAACAACCGGAATTGCCACTGGATAATTGAACTCCATACAGCAAGAAACATTTTTGTGGAAAACTGAAATTGTATTGAAAAAAAATACCAGAAGAAAATGTAATTACACTTTATCTTAAGATGATACCCCAAAACATGGTTAAAAAAAACCCTTAATATTAAGCATCATAGCACCTTATAGCTTGCCTGATACTTAACATTAAATGTCTTGCATGAACATACTGTCCATGGTTTAAATGATACCACCTTTTATAGTGTGCTGTATAACAGCTTTTGATGACATAATCTGGTAGACATGTATGAATAATGCATTTTCTAACATGTTTTATGATAAATTATTAAAGAATGTAGCTGCATCCCCTAATTATTTCATAAATATGAATATGAAAGCATTTCTAAATGCCACCTTCGTTTTGAACTGAAAATGCACTATTCTAAATTGCCAACCTGTACATATTTGCTTTATCATTCACCATAAAGTTCAGATGTGTTAGTGTTAACCCATAAAAAACCAGCTAGAGCACATGGGGAACAGCTGTTTTCCTTGGTTTGACTCCTGACCCTGTCACATTCTATACCATGGAGCTGGCGGGAGCTCCATGTCCTGGCTTACCCCCATGAACTCTGAGCGGGAATGAAAGCTCATCAGGGACATCTGCGTAGCAGCCATATTGTTTTCAAATCCCACTCCCTGTCCAGGGGCCTATGCTTGTGTCTAAATTCCCCCAGCAGACCTTTGGAGGATAACACCAGAGCGAATGACAAATCCACCCCAGGGGGAAGGCTGATCTCAGTTGCTGTCAGTCAGCCCTGGAGTAATTTTAAGATTCTGTGCGCCTTGAACAACAGTACATGCTGATAGCTCAACTAAATGTCCATAGGGTCAACATAAGTTCTCCAAAGCTCCTGATTCCTCCTCCTGCAGAAACTCGAGGCCCTCACAACACTACTGACCACTGCTTCTTGGAAGATTAGTTGTGGTGCCAGAAGGTATGGCAATTTTCTTTAGGGCCTTAATGGTATTTCTTCCAAATTTTTCAGCACCCTTGTGCTTGATAGTCTGAGAAGCATAATGCCCTAGGCAATTTAACTAGCAGAGCAATTGGCCAAAAATCTGATAAAGCAGAAGTCTTAGGGCACAGCAGAGAGGCTGCAAGATTTGCTACTTCTTCTATCTATCTCTAAAGATAAAGTAGAGAGGAGCCACAGGGAGTGTGAGAAACAGCCAGGAGTTTGGAGTTAGAGAAAAGGGAGCTGGAATCCAGGGCAACTTCACAGGGAGAGAAAAGGCTAGTCTTATGCCTTTTAGAAAGATAGTGGTCAGAGAGGAACAGCTTCCCAATGTTTGATTATATTCAGGTAATCATATGGAAATTTGGATGCGCACCTGAACAAAACCAAACTTCCGAACCTTTTGAAGTTCATCCTTCACTAGTTTACGCAGAAGAATCTTGCAACTCTTGATACTAGTGACAAATGACCTACATCAGAAGTACTTACTTTGCATATGCATAATGTAATTTGAGTACTAATGCTTGTGGCTACTGGGAATTCTTGATATAATTATGTTAATTTTCAATATGTCTCTCAATGTTATTTCAATACCAGAGATTGCTGAAATGAAAGTTAATATATTACATTTAAAATGAAGTGTAAAATTAGATGTACATTGCACAGTGTTTTATTTAAGCTGCAGTATATTAGAAAACATGATTACAAATTCTTAGATGTGTTTACTTCTTGTTGTTTATTGGTGTGCATTAATTTTAAGTTCCCAGTCCTTACTCTGATTTACCTAAGAACAAATGTACCATAACATTTCTAGGACAGACACATCATTAATTTATTTATACTATATTCGTTAGTCAGCTATAATCAGTGATGGGCAAGACATGATATACCACATAGTGGTTATGCATTGAGGCTAATATCATATTCATATTCATTCTGTGCTTTGGAGTCAATTTCAATACATTGATATGAATAAAACTAACATGAGCTGCTCCCAATTTCTGCTTCACAAAAAGACAATGTGAAACCCACGTTTTGTAAGCCTGACACAACCAACCACCTTTCCCTCCCTTACAAATAACACTTCTGGTTCCCCTGAACCTTCTGACCTTCAAATTTTCCATGTTTCTGGGACATGCATTATATTAAATGTTATTGACCAAATCCTTTCCTGAATTACACCTGTGCACATGCTTTGATTTCAATGTATACAGGACCTTGTGTCATCCTCAGGGGCTTGTGCCTTCACCATCACTGATTCCTACTTTTGTCTGTCCAATCAACTATCATCCAATCATCTGCAGCAAAAGTAGCTGCCCAAGGAAGAATGTACTACAATTCCAAGGCACTTTAATAATAGTTTTTATTGTGACTATACCCACTTGCTGATGGAAGATGTAGAAAACTCCCTGACAGCTAGCAGAGGCTACCAAATAGTAGATGACAGGGGACTGACACAGGATTGGATGAATAGTTGAAGCAGATATATAGCAACAGAAATTATGTGTCAACATTTCAACTTACCTCATTCTACAGTGCTCACACAGTAAAGGTATTTTGGGGATGCAAAGTAGAAATTTGAAGGTGCATTTTGCTGAATGGCTGCAGTTGTTCCATGGAAAAGTCAAGAACATTAAATTGTGATTCAGGAAATTGTTTGCAAGATTAACCATTCTCTCTTTTATTCTTTTTCATGTTTGGCTTATTATTGGGATCCAATTCATATTAAGGCCCAAATGAATCAAGCATCTATGTATTTCCTGAAAACTTTGCAGAACCCTCCCATCTCCTCCCCCCCAAAAAATCAAAAACAAAGCACAGATGGATTCATATTCAGACCTGATTGTGAAGTACAAACCTACTATAATGTATTCTAACCTCTGTTATCTGGGTATTCTCCAAACTTTGGGGAACTAACACTTCCTCACCATTTTCATCACCGTAAACTTCACTTACTCAAGAGTTCAGATAAGAACAATGCCAAACTGGTAGGAGTACTTACAGGTATGATAAAAATCAAGTTGCTAGTGTCCACTGATTTATAGGTAGATCATCTAGAAAAGAATACTCCAGGATCACCAAACATCCAGAGTTTTGGAACAGCATCAGATCTGCCCATTTCAATGAAAGATGTGTATTCTCTGCAGAAGCCTCTTTTACTTATTTTCCCATCCTGTACCTATGAGTAATTCATCTTAGAATAAATCTGGTTTTAAAATGTAAATATTTTCATATTTTCTGGCTAGAAATCTGGCATAACTCAGTTTTTGAGTAGAAGAGGGAAGAATTGTCAGCATCAATTTCTACAATATAAACTTGACTTCTCTTGATGAACTAATAAAATATCAGCTCATAACTGAGAAGAATTAGATCAGATTCATTTCCAGAGTGCTCCTTTTATATCAACAAATTGACAGAGAACTCATCATTCAGTTGGTCGCATTCCACTTCAGATTTGCAAATTCCAAGCTGTGAACCAATGCCAGCAAACTGTTAATAATGACAATTGCGGCTCCTGGGCAAGTGGAATGTTACATTTTGCAAAAAGAGTCAATGAGAGGGAATTTAACTTCTCAATCTTATAACCTCCTGCAATAAAGGATGTTATCTTTTCAGTGATAGTTATTTATTTATTTTTCACTTTGCGGATCCATCCTTATTTTTTAATTTTATTTTTCATCTTACAAAAGAGAAATAAAAAGGGTGGCATGAAAGAAGCCTGAGCATGCTAAATTTCAATAATTTTTTAAAATAAATTAATAAATTAAATTATTTTAATATAGGCTTATCAGAGCATTATTTCTGGATAATGAGCACCATCTTTATTAAGCTCCCATCGTGCACCTGGCATGGCACAAGACACAAATACAATCCCTGCCCTGAAGAATTTATTTTCTACTATGTATTGACATATATATATATATATATATATATATATATATATAGTGTCAATAAAATGTTATATATATATACACACCTAAACATATATACATGCATACACACACATCAGCCTCAGCATCAGGGAAAGAAAGTAAGTAAGCAATTTTTTAATCTTATGTTATAGCCAAGAGCTTAGATGGAAAAAAAATCTTGCCTGTCTCCACTAAGTTGGACAACTAAGAAAGATAATGCAATGATACCTCATTTAATACAATGACCACATGATACATGTCGTGCTGTTGCTCACTCTAGATTTACAAGGATTAATTCTGATCATACACCCGTGAATAGGAGTTAGGGACAAAGAAAGAGAAATATGTTTTGTTAGTATTAATACAGGTTCATAATGGAGTTTCAGGTTCATGTGAAGCTGAAGGGGTTGAGAACACTTTCAAATAAAACTGTGATACCCCCATGAACTAAAATGGATGGTTTTCACACAATTCAATTTCATTTGACTTCTTAGGACTAGTTACTGATATGTTGACTAGCAACTTACTCCATGAGTAGTACAATCAAAGTTGATGCAACTAACTGCTAGTAAGGTTCTAATCAGTGTGAGTAAGGGTATCAGAGACTGGACTTCATAGTACTTTTTTATACAACATCTCCATTATCTACCTTATTATTCAAGTGGAAGTACGTTCCACAATTTCCCCCAGCCCCATCCATTTGTTTATCCAAAAGCACATCTACAATTTCTTTCTAACCAGTTTCAAGCTCACCTAGTAAACCCTGTTAATTTACTCAGCAGCTAATAATTTCACAGAATAGCCATAGCTACAAAAGATGAGTGAGGGCACTTTCAGAAGTATTCTTAAAAAAGGAGCACACATGCACCATTACAGCACTCACTCTGCTTCCAGAATCAGTCTTTTTCTTTCTTCACTCCCATTTGGCACTGGCAGGATTGCAAAGATGATGAACTATGTTGACTCACACACCTTCAGTTCCATTTCCAGCTCCTGTAACAAACATATCAGCTACTTGGTGACACCCAAAATCACACTATCGCAAACAGGAAAGTAGTTCAGAGTCATTAATTACTGGGTTCCTCTGAACACAGTTTATGTACACTTTGCTTGAGTTCAGCCAGAAAGATACATGTATGGGGTAACCAGGCCCAAATACATCCTCACAATGTTAAGCCCTCATAGAGTCTTTTCAAGCTTCAAACTCATACAGTATGCACAGAGTTCTCACATTATTTTTCCTTTCTTCCTAACACCAGTTACTTTATCCAAAAATATTATAAAAATATAAATAATTACTAGCATGTTTTTTTTTTAAATCTTTCTTATTTAGGTTCCCAACCGAAGCCATTATGGGTGAAATCCTGGCCCCACTGAAATCAATGGCAGAACTATTGACTTGAATAGAACCTAGGCTTTCACTCCGTGGCCTTTGACTACAGCTTTATTCTGGTGTGTACTAGACTCTACAGACTGCTAGGACAATTCACACACAAACCCCTCATACCAGCAGTTCCCAAACTGTGGGTCACAACCCCAAATGCGGTCATGTCATCAGTAGATGGGGTCTTGGGTCTGACGAGCCAGATTTGGCCTGCAAGATGATGCCATCTACACCCTAACATGTCCGGACCAACTTCACAAACACAGTGCCAGAGGCCTCCATTTTGATCTACAAAATGGCAGCCTCTGTACAGCATGACCTCTCACATAGTTACATGCAAGGTCACTCTGCACGGATGCTGGCATTTTGTAAAACAAAATTACAGCCTTCTGGTGTTGTGTTTGTGGAGTATGTCCAGACAGGTTGGCTATATTGATGCCACTTTGCCATTTGCCCCATCCAGCTCCGCAAGCATCCATCTGAGATATTTGAATCCAAAAGTTCCTTATCTCAGGGCAACAGCCTTATCAACAGAGCATCCTCTCTAGCTGAGCTGGAAGGAGCCTGTGCTAGCCTTTATTGAGGTGGTAATCTGCAGTGGTTTGTAACCTCCTTAAAGCCTCCTTAAGGCCTCCAGCTTCTTTTATATCACCCTGAATACTCAGTTGGCACTCAATAATGAATCAATGTAAGTCATTGTCTTTGCACTGCTGCTCTATTATCACCACACAAGGCCTTCCTAAGTCCTGTCATCATTTGCTTAATAGTGAATTCCTGTTCCTGATTTATTATAAGAGGCATAACGGACTCAATTTTGTGCAGACTATCTGCTTCAACCTCCAGTGAGTCTAGTGATGCAGTTATGAAAGAAAAACAAGAGTGCAAGAACTGTGTTTACAGATATGACAAGGCTTTCTCTAGGTATGGCTTCACAGGTGTTTTTGTCAAGAATGAAGAAAGGCTAAAATGCCTGTTATATGACACGGTGTTATCTAGTGATAGCATGAGACCTATTAAACTTAAAGAACACTTGGAAACCCATCACAAAGAACACATAGGAAAACCCAGGTCATTTTCCAGCACTGGAAAGAAGAACTTTAACATCAACAAGTGCAATTCAAGAGAGCCACGTCCGTCTCTGACCATTCTCAAAAGGCATCATTTGGGGTGCCAAGAAGCCCAACACAATTTGAGAGACTTTCCTTTTTCTCTGCTGCAATTGATAAGGTGTGGATAATGTGTGGGGAAACCATGGCAAACAACTCAATGCTATACCACTCTTGAACAAAACAGTGAAGTGAAGGATAGCAGCATCTCAGGAAAATACACTGGTGGAGGGTCTGAAAAACACAGATGCTTTTGATCTTCAAGTTGATGTGAACAGTGAGGGTCATGATGCATATTACTTTGCTTTTGTGAAATACAAAGGGCGGGTGCAGGTCTCAAAGACATTCTGTTCTTCTCCCTCTTTTTGGACACAAGGTGGTATCAGGAATGTTTGGTGTGATACATGGCTACATGCAAGACAAAAATATCACAAGTGATCTCATAGTGGTCTTTTGCACAGCTAGAGCTCCGTCTATGACAGGCCACAGAGCAGGTCTTTATACCTTGGTAAAGAAAATAGCTCTGTTTGCTATGTGGACTCACTGCATGATTCACAGAGAACATCTGGCATCCAAATCTCTGAGTCCAGAGCTAGGTGAAGTTTTGCAGCAGTTTTCATCTATTGTGAACTACATCAAGACTCATCCCCTTCACGCAGATCTGTTTGCAAAACTGTGTAAAGACATGGGGTCCAATCTTGACATGTTCATGTTCTAGACTGAGGCTTCTGTCTCAAGAGGAAAATTACTGGGATGATTTTTTTTTTTTTTTTTTTTTTTACAGAGACAAGGTATGTGCCTATGCAATGGAATGCAAAAACAGTGAATTCATTTTTATGTGATATAAAGAAGATATCCTTCTTGCCTATGTCACAGATATAGTTGGGAAACTGAATAAATTGAGTACAGGTCTGCAAGGAAAGAACACCCACATCCTTCAGCTGAGTGATCAAATCACAGGATTAATGAAGAAAATTGTTTTCTGGAACAATAATCTATTGAAGACAAACTATGAATCCTTCCCACAGCTTTGCAAGTTCCTGTCTGACACTGAAATTATTCAACCTCCCACACAGGTGATAGCTGAGCATTTCTGCCAGATTGAGGAACAGTTTGCATCCTTTGTCTCCAAACTGGACAAGACAAAATATGATTGGGTGCAAAATCCCTTATCATGCAAGTCTGATGCCATGAATTTGCCAGCAGCTGAAATCAAACAGCTCCTTGAAATTTCCTGTGATCAGTTCTTGCGAGGACTTTAAGAAGCTATGACACAACATGCAAGGTCATTTGTCATATTAGAAAGCATTAAATAACATATTCAATGTGTAAACTCCTTGGATTCCGTGGTTGCTATGTTGCTTTGTTACAATCCGGAATCATAGGGCATATTCTTTCTGGTTCACTGTCAATAATGATTATCCTGAACTCTCTATACCTACCTTGAAACTGATGGTACCATTTGTGTGAAGCTGGATTCTGTGCACTTGTGTCCATCATATCTCAGTTTTGATCTAACATGGATATCACATTGCAGATTAGATGTGCAGTTTTTCCATGCTGCCAGACTTTAAGAAGCTATGACGCAACATGCAAGGTCATTTGTCATATTAGAAAGCGTTAAATAACATACTCAATGTATAAACTCCTTGGATTCCTTGGTTGCTATGTTGCTTTGTTACAGTCCGGGATCATAGGGAACAGTAAGTCTCAAAATGGGGTCATGCAGACAAAAAGTTTAGGAACTCCTCTCTTATGCACTATATTTTGATCTATACAGCACTTTTTGATGTACTATATAAAGCAAAAACAAAGGACATGTCATGCTACACACACATAGCTACAAAAGCAATTTTAGCCTCCTAATGCAAACATCTCATATATTCCATGTACCTTTCCATTTATTCATCGGCACAATAGTCGTCGATAGTACAGAAAGAAGATGTGAATGAATTAAATGCGCCCAATTTTCCCTTAGCAGCCTCTGAATAACTCCCATTTACCTTAATTGGGGGAATATGTCTTAATAATTGAAATCTCAGGAAGCCCGTGAAATGGGTTCTGATATCTAAGGCAGCTGGACTGACACAGTTTGATACAGACAGATCTCTGATCTGTCAAAGGTACCCTATATTCAGTACACATTTTCCATTAGGCTATTTCCTATTTTTTTCCCTTTCACCACTCCCTTTTTAATAATCTCTCTTTGATTTTCCCCTCTATTTTTCAGCCTATATTTACTCTCTATTTGTTTCTCTCCTTTTTCTTCTTAAGTACTTTTTCAAAAATTCTCTTAAATTAGAATGTGAACTCAATAATGTCCAAGTCTGAGTTGGGCTTTCAAACCTACAATGTTTCGGAGAGTTTGAAATTGGCAAAACTAATTCACCATCTCTAATTGATTCATATAAGATCAGACTCAAGCCTTAGATCCACAAAGTGCAAGCCAAAAAACTCCAGTAGCATAATGTAATACACTATTAATGTTGTAATTTATTTTAGTTAAAAAGAATAAAAAAAAGAAATAACTATTTTACTTAGTTGGCTTTAAGTTTCATGGAAGCAGGAAGATTCTATTTAAATTTACATTCTCTTCTATTTACTCCCTTAGAGAGCTTTCTCAGATTTTCGTTTTCATCAAGACTTCCCCTGTAACATAAAATTTTCCATTTGCTAGAATGAAGATTCCACTGAGTAAATTTCTGAGAAAGAGAGTGAGAAGTTTAGTCCCAGTAAACATGGATTTCCCCTCCCCTTTTGTTTACAGCGTGTTCATGACTCTTTTCAGCTTTGCTCGATAACTTAATTGTCTTTGAATTATCATCACAGATGATGAAATCTGGTTTGGGGTAACAGTGTCTGGATGGCCCATTTTTAAGGTAGAGTCCCTTTAAGATAACCTGCTTTGATATGGGTGCATAAATGGAGTGAGGTACACAAAACTATATACTCTTAATAATGTACATCTGCTTTAGTTCTTGCCCATATTTTAAGAAAGTTAAGAATAATATATCTCTAAAAAGTGTGCGGGGGGACTCCTATTGACTTTATTGGGATCTTTCAGGCCCTAAATCCACAATAGCAAACTCATTTCTGTTAAAAATCTCTCTCTCTCTAAGGCAAGAAACTGGCAATAATTTACTATGCTTATATTTTTTAGCCCAAACTTATATGCAAGTCACTTGCTATTACCCATTGCTTGTTAAACATGCTTGGGGCTTGTTTTACATTTTTCTTAGCTGACATATTGTTGCAGATCATTGCTTTTTCCAATAGACAATTCTTAAATAACTTGTACTAGTTTTGCAAAAAAAGCAGATCCAGGATCAGATTTATTCTCCATCAATCATCTAAAGGGCTTTTCAAGCCCTCTAGAAATGTTGCTTCTTTGCCAGGGTAGAATTCAGTGGCATATAAAAGAAGGGAAAGTTCCATAGTAAATTAAATTTCTACCCAATAGAAATGTTTACCTTTTTGCAAGTGTTTACCAGCTAAAATCCAGTTATGCCAATTACCCTGTTAAATTTTTGGGCTTCAAAAAAGAGAAGATGTATGTATGTAACTTGAATTATATGATGTTTTGTATGGTTTCATAGTAAACTCTTTATATCTTAGTATCACAGCCAAAGGGAAAAATCAATTACATGATACTCGCAGACAGGATTATAACATAAGAATGTATTTCCTAATAGATAGATGGCCTGATTCTGCTCTTTTTTACACCAGGGTATGTCATGAGCAGGGATCCTAGTAATCCATTTGTAACGGAAATACGTGGAATTTGAGGTTTTACAGAGAACCTTTAGTTTTTACATTTAGTGAAAAAATAAAAACATATATTACTAAATTTTACTGAAAGTACCATTGCCACTTATTCCAGTGGTGCCCTTATTATACAGGAGGGCCACATAAATCTAAGCACCACCTTGTGTGGGCAAAACAGATACTATGTATTTTAAAAAGATTTCAGCTGACAGTAGGAGGTCTGCCACCTAGGGCTGACAGCGATTGACCAAAGCTGTGACTCCCTGCAGATGGAGGGAGGAGGTATATTTTCAGGCCGACCTTAGTCTTTGTCGGACAGTGCAGGGTGGAGTAATGATTTATCTCTTCCTTTTCCTTTTCCTGCTCCCCAGGCAGAGGAGGACTGCTAAGAACTTGAGTCCTCCAGAGTGTAGCACCTGCTTTTTTAAATAGCCCCTGAATTATCTGACAGGGTTTCCTCACAATGTGGGCCTACATATATGGATAGACACCTTTAGTGAAACCACTAAGTCAGGTCACTAATTACTCAATCTTTGAGCCTATCATGATTTAACATCTTATCACTTCATTTAAATTTACTCTTTGTCTGTGTCTGCCATTTCCCCAAACAGATAAAGATAGACATAGGGTAGTAACAGCAAGTGACTTATCATCTCCCAGGTCACGGTGTGATTCCCCCCCACCCCCGCAGATTCAGAAGCTCATATCTCCCCAATCAATTTAATCAGATCTCAGAAATGGGACCATCCATATTAATTCAGGAGAATTAATTCAGGAGAACTCTTTGGAAACCCAATTTGATTACGGGTTTTCAGTATTGTGCACAAGTCCTCATGACCCTTTTACATAATGTAGGTCAAATTCTGCCCTCAGTTACACCTGTGCAACCGTTAAAATGGGTGTAGTAATATGAATGAGCACATTGAAGGAGTTAAACTTCAATGAAGAACCAAAACCAATTAGTCATTGGAACAATACAAAAATAAAATAAATAAATACTTTAAGAATGAAGGATAACATTTTCAAAAGTGTTTTATTGAGGAGATTAAGTCACATTTTCAAAAGTGAATTAGGCATTTAGGAGACTCAATCCAATTGACTTTTAATAAGACATGGGCTCCTAAATGCTGAAATCACTTTTGAGAATGGGACTGAGTCTCCTAAATCATCTAGGCCCTTTTTGAAAAATTTCTCTACAATATTCAGCTGCACTCAAGAAAGAAATTTGAAATACTGTATAAAATCCCAACAGTTTGCTTCAGGGAATCAACATTGTAATAATACCAAATGTGACAAACAGCAGAAAGATCCAAGGACCTGTTGAGGTTGGCAGAACACCATGAAACAGCCTCATGCATTTCTCAGACCTATCTCCCAACCTTTCAAATATATTTTAGAACCAAATTGTTCAGTTTCTTTTTTACATTTTCTACATTTTATTGACAGATGGCACAACTATACATATATGAATATTCATGGCCTAATTGACATTCTAGACTCCCTATTGGGAAAGTTCACCTTTGAATAGATCAGTCATTGCACTTTGTTTACATGATCAAAATATGCAGCTATTGTTTTTGGAAAAGAAATATCAAATGAGAGAGCCTGCTTTATATTATGAAAACACCAGTTCCCTGTAGGGATCTTCTGGAGCGTCCTTTGAAATGTGAAAATTATTGGAGGAGAAGTTTTTGTTTGTGCAGATACTTTTTCAGGACATCTACTGTGAAGTCTTGACAAATACCTCAAAATGTTAATTCAAAGACAGAAGCTAACTTTGAATTTTTGGTGAGAAACTTGCAAAGCTTTATAAAGGTTGTTAGGGGCAGAAAATATATGTTTAGCAAACAAGAATGTCCCCTCCCCCACCCCATGTCTCTTGTCATACAATGAAGTGAACATGTACAACATGTATTAAATTTAGAAGATAATATGTGTTATTATCTCTTCTCTGCTTCTATTCTTGGTTTCCTGCCTTCCTGACCCTCACTTACCCTTTAGTTTACAGCCCTGTGACACCAATCTCAGAAATGTACTCTATGTGGATTATGACATTCACATAAGCACTGAAATGCGGAGTTTATCCATAATGGCACGATGACAAGTACAGCAAAAAGAGACTCAGTGGTTGCTTCCATCTTTTGCTCTTTTGAGATTCTCAAGGAGGAGGTAAAAAAGTAGGGATGTTCAAAAGCTTTCTTTCATTTGGGCTGAGGCACATACTTCTATAATTGGCAGAATTTTTTTTAATATATACAATTCTGATGCATAATATTGATGTTTATTTTATGCATGTTTTTGGATTTGTATCAACTTCACATTTTCACAGTTGCAAGAAATAATGGAGGAGGATCAGACACTAATTATTTAATGACAGTAGGTGTTGATTAAAACATTAAACCAAAAATTGTCCACATCACATGTCAAAATGTTCAAATAAATACCCATAGATCGAAATCTAATACATTCTCAAGCAGCATTTTTCTTGTTTTGCCTAATTACAAATATTGAATATTATCTATGGAAATATTTTTAAACAGTTTCTGTGTGTATAGTAAAATTGACATCTACCAACATTCACCATTAAAAATCTAATCTGCCAAGCTCAGATATACCCATATTCAATAGACAGCAGCTTCAGATAATTTACAATTAGCATTTTCTGCTATTGGTTGTAATCTTGTGTCTGACTTTAAAATGCCATTTATATTTAATGACCTTGCATTGTGAGAGAACATAGATTTCCACATAAGAATGTTTTATGAAAACAGAAGCTAAATGGGAAACCATGCCTAAATATGATATTCCAGTTAGATCTGGGTGAATAATTGTTTCCTCTCGCCCCCCACCCCAGTTTGACTGCTCTTCATCTTTATGCAGGGGGGTGTTTGACTGGCTGGCCAAATGAAGGGAACAGTGCTTTATGGATAAGAGGGGAGATGAAAACTCTTGTAAAAGGGTACAGCGTGGTCACTGACTCGACCCCTAGGGATGCAGGGTTTAAAACGGGCACCCTTGCGCTTGAAGCTCCCTTTTACATGGAGCAGTCTGAAGCAGGACCCACCTTCCCTCCCCTTTATGTGGTAAAATACCAGGTTTGGTCAAGACATGTTATGGGCATTACACTAGCCTCCCCCATTTTAGGGGAGTTGGGAAGGAATATTTCCCTTACTACCATATTGGCTTGGGTGAAGTTGGGGTTTTTTCACCTTCCCCAAAGTGGGTTCAGGAAGGGCTCTGTTCATGCATGGCATGAAGGGTGGTGTTAGGCCATATGTCGCAACTCACTATTTAAGTGTAGGGCAGATGTCCAGTGCAGGTACTCCGTAGGAAAGGTATACAGTGACTGGATACATGGCTTGGAAAAGGACTTAAAAAGTGGTGTTCATTAAATAAATGAATGGGGGGTGGTTGGGGACTCCTATGATTGGTCTGGCAGGGAGCCAACCCCCCCATTCTTATAGCCCACCTTAACCCTCCTACAAGGGGGTGGATGGTAAAGTCCCACAGTGGAGTTGCCGGAGGAGTTACTGCACTGTACACTGTTATCTGCCTGGTAGTCTCAGATATTTAATAATAAATTTATGGCCTAATTAAGCCCATGTCAAATGTCTCCAGTCCTTCTTTCGGTATAGCCAGACAATGGTGGCCAAACCAAAAAAAAAAAAAAAATCTGGGAAATATTCACTTCAGGCTGAAACAATATTTTTCAGTTTCTCTTGCTGAAATGTAAAATCAAAGTTCATGTTTAATGAAAAAAATGTTACGTTCAACACAAAACAAGACCTTTGAGGGTTTTGGGTGGCGGTGGTGGTAGTGGTGGAAGAATTTTGTGCATTTTTTGGGAGGGGGATTGTTCTTTGGTTTGTTTTTTTTTCATTTTTGTTTTTGCTTCAGTTAAATCTAGCTACATTTAAAAACAAAACACTATTTCAAAATGAAAAGTCAAAACATTTCATTTATAAAATGTTCCAACTTTTTCAGAATTCCCCCCCCCCCTTTTGGGGGGGCAGAAACTATTTATCAGTTCCACCCAAATACATGAAAAGTGTTGGTCAATCCTAAACTGTATTTTTGAGGAATACTCTATTCACTAGAGAAAAAAAAAATCGCCCAGCTCTAATTCCAGTTATGCTTTGCTGCTGCAGTAAAAATGCATACTACACCTCTACCCCGATATAATGAGACCTGATATAACACGAATTCGGATATAATGCGGTAAAGCAGCGCTCCGGGGGGAGGGGGCGGGCTGTGCGCTCCGGTGGATCAAAGCAAGTTCAATATAACATGGTTTCACCTATAACGCGGTAAGATTTTTTGGCTCCCGAGGACAGCGTTATATAGGGGTAGAGGTGTATTCAAAAATCCTATTTATATTTCAGTTGCTTGTGCATTTTTCTTATACATTTATCATATGGTATCATTAACCATTATCAGAGGCAGGGATAGTCTAGATAATACTTAGTCCTGCCTTGAGTTCAGGGGACTGGATTAGATGACCTCTCGAGGTCCCTCCCAATTCTATGATTCTATATTCTATGATCTTAGTTGGCTCAGACATTCTATCTTCTTGGCCTACTGACCTAGTTACATATCTTATTTAGCACAAGCATTCTGTTTTCAACCTGATGATTCATTTCCTTCCCTAATTCTCTCTTCCAAAAAATGAGGCCTCCCTTCCTATGTTAATTACTCATGTCAAGCCAAGCATCAGCTACTGTACATGGTGCTGTATCACTGTTTGTCAACAGATGGAAATGATTTTTACTGAAACCTGAAATCACTTTGAATAAAAACCCTAGTGTTTAAAGGGTTTAAGATTTCTGTACTAAATACCAAAGTCGACTGTATGATTCCTCATTGGCTTTCTACAAACAGCTTGCTGAAAATAAAGAAGACTTTAAATGGAAAAGACTGTCTCTTTTTTATTTTTTACCTTATAAGCTATGATGGAGAATGATATACAAAAATATTAAATATTCAATATTCATTATTCACAATACATTGAAAATGAGAATCCATAAATCTTTAGCACATAGCTGCTATAAGTATTTAAAAATACAAACCTGAAATGAAATGTGTCAGCTTAATGACTGGTCTGAAGCAGAATGATCTTAAAAATACTCTTCTGTGATTTTCATCCTGACAGTTTACCATGATTGATACTGAATATGTTGGTCTTATTTCCAGGAATTGTGAACATAGATAAATAGTATGTCCTTGTGCTCTCCTTCAGGAAATGGAACATTGCTGGACCCAAAAAAACTTGAAATCAATCACAGAATGAATCTCCATTAGCAGAGTTTACCTCGGAATTTGCATTCAACCATTGAACCTGCCTGTTACACCTAGTTCCCAGATGCCTTCATTAAGTCACTATTTCACTGAGAAAGGTTTTATGGTCCTGATTCATCAACCCATTCCTATTCAATAGAACACTTTGTTTCCAATGGGTTTTAAGCATGTGAAAATGTGTCATTACTTGTAATCACTTAAAATCTTTCTTACTGTAGTTAATAAACTTGTAATATTGTTTTATCTAAACCACTGTGTGTTTGGATTGAAGTGTTTGGGATACTTCTTTTGAGATAACAATGTTTATGCATATCATTTTCTCTTAATGAAATGAAGAACTTTCTATGAGCTTGGTGGCACCTTAAAGACTAACGGATTTATTTGGGCACAAGCTTTCGTGGGTAAAAACCTCCGAAGAAGTGAGGTTTTTACCCATGAAAGCTTATGCCCAAATAAATCTGTTAGTCTTTAAGGTGCTACCAGACTCCTTGTTGTTTTTGTAGATACAGACTAACACGGCTACCCCCTGATACTTTCTATGAGCTTGTGTTCTCCAGGAGGGTACTTGGCAGTATAAGACACACATTTCTGGGGATAAGTCTGGGATTGGGAATTTACTGGTGTCTCTCTGCAATATAATTCAGGAGTGACTGGCTAAGAATGCTGGGAGTAATTTACATGCTAGAGGGTGTGTGAGCAGGCTAGGAGTCATTACTTTCCCAGCAAAACAATGTAAAAGGCACCCCAGGCTGGAAAATTGAGGGAACACAGCTGCCCATCAGTCCAGATTGTACCCTGGATAATGTCACAGTGTGAAAAGAAAGCATTGAGTCAAACATAGTAATAAATGAATCAAAGTGTAACATAGAATCTCTATGGATATAATTTACATACTTGAAAAATAAGAGTATATCAATAGGAATATACTACTGATGACTTGACCAGGATGGTGATGGTGAAATACTCTGGGAGATTAGAGAGACTATAAAAATAGAACACTCTATGGGGGATTTCAGCTATCCCCCATTGACTGAGTACATGTCACTTCGGGTTGGGATGCAGAGATAAAGTTTCTAGACACCATTAATGAGCAGCTTGTCCTGGAACCTACAAGGTTTGGGGCAATTCTTTAGTCCTAAATGGAGCACAGGATTTGGTCCAAGAGGTGAATTTAGCTGAACCACTTAGTAATAGCAACCAAAATATAATTAAATTAGAATTCTTGGGAAGGGGAAATAATAAAGAAGCCCATTAAAGTAGCATTTAATTTCAGAAAGGGAACAACACAAAAATGAGGGAACTAGTTAAATGGAAATTATAATGTACAGTCACAAAAGTCACAAGCTGCATGGAAACTTTTTAAAAATACCACAATAAAGGGTCAATATAAATGTATACCCCAAATTAAAAAAAAAAATGATGAGGACCAAAAAAGGGCCACCATAGCTAAACAACAAAAGACTCAAAAACTAATAGCAACAAATAGAAATAAAAATAAGTACATCAGAAGCAGGAAGCCTGCCAAGCAATTAGAGGGGTCACTGGATGATGAAGGTGCTAATGGAGTACTCAAGGAAATTAAGGCCATTGAGGAGAAGCTAAATGAATTCTTTGCATCGGTCTTCTTTTTACGTAACAAGTATGAGGAACTGTCCCAGATGGAGGTGTCAGTAGAGGAAGTTTTGGAACAAAAGGATAAATTACAGTAGGAAGTCATCTGGACAGATGGTATTCCCCCCAAAATTCTGAAGGAACGGAAATATGAAATGGCAGAACTACTAACTGTGATATGTAACTATCATTTAAATCAGCTTCTGTACCTGATGATGGATGGATGGATACCAACTTTTAAAAAAAGACTCCAGAGGTGATCCTGGGAGTTAAGGGCCAGTAAGCCTAACTTCGGTACTAGGCAAACTGATTGAAGCTATAGTAAAGAACAGAATTATCAGACACATAGATGAACATGATTTGTTGGGGAAGAGTCAATAAGGCTTTTGTAAAGGGAAATCATGCCTCACCAATCTCTTGGAATTCTGTGAGAGGGTCAACAAATATGTGGACATGGGTGCTCCAATGGATATAGTGTACTGGCACTTTCAGAAAGTCTTTGATGAGGTCCCTCACCAAAGGCTATTGAACAAAGTAAGCAGTCATGGGGCAAGAGGGAAGGTCCTTTTATGGATCCGTAACTAGTTAAAAGACAGGAAACACGTCCCTAGTAATAAATAGTCAGTTTTCAGAATCAAGAGAGGCAAATAGTGATGTTCCCCAGGGATGTAAACTGGGACAAGTGTTGTTGAACATATTAATAAATGATCTGGAAAAAGGGATAAACACTGAGATGACAAAATTTGCAGATGAAACAAAATTACTTAAATTTTAAATCCAAAGCAGACGATTAAGAGTTACAAAGGGATCTCACAAAGTGGGTGACTGGGCAACAAAATGGCAGATGAAATTACATGTGGATAAATGCAAAGTGATGTACATTGGAAAATATAATCCCAACTATTCATCCAAAATGATGGGGTCTAAATTAGTGTTACCACTGAAGAAAGAAACCTTGGAGTCATTATGGATAGTTCCTGAAAACATCTACTCAATGTGCAGCAGACAAGAAAGCTAACAGAATGTTAGGAACCGTTAGGAAAGAGATAGAGAATAAGACAATAAATATCATAAATATAAATCCATGGTACGCTCACTCTTTGAATACTATATGAAGTCCTGGTCACCTCATCTTAAAAAAAAGATATATTAGAATTGGAAAAGGTACAGAGAAGAGCAACAAAAATGATTAAGGGTGTGACACAGTTTCCATAAGAGGAGAGATTAAAAAGACTGGGATTTTTCAGCTTGGAAAAGAGATGACTTGAGGGGGGGGGGAGGGAATATGACAGAGGTCTATAAAATCATGACTGGTGTGGAGAAAGTGAATAAGGAAGTGTTATTTGCTCCTTCCCAGAATAAAAAATCTAGGGGTCACCAAATAAAACTAGTTGGCAGCAGATTAAAGAAGTACCTTTTCAACACAATGCACGGTAAACTTGAGGATGTCGTTGCCCGGAAATGTTGTGAAGGCCAAAACTATAAATGGGTTCAAAAAATTAGATACTTTCCTGGAGAACAGGTCCATCAATGGGATTTTAGCCAAGATGGTCCAGGATGTAACACCATGTTCTGGGTGTCCCTAGCCTCTGAGTGCCAGAAGCTGGGCGCAGATAATAAAAGATGTATCACTTGATGATTGCCTGCTTTGTTTATTCCCTCTGAAGCACCTGGCATGAGCAACAGTCAGAAGACAGATACTGGGATAGATGAATCATTGATCTGACCCAGTATGAACATTTTTATGTTCTCCAGTTCTCTTTCATTCAGGACTACAAGTTCCAGACCTGATCTGGTCTTCTTACCTATGTATGTGTCTGTGCTTGTGTGTACATTACATTTGCATAATTTAATTATGAAAACCTAACTGTGATGGGTTCAGTCACAGAAATCCATTTAAGACAATGAGGAGTCCTTGTGACACCTTATAGACTAACACATTTATTTGGGCATAAGACTGTCACTAGATGTGCTGGGATACTACTGAGAACAACCCCCCCGCCAAGCTTCCCTCCACGCCTGTCTTGCTGAGTTAGACTCACAGTCAGCTTCAGCACAGACCCAGGTGTTGGGCCACACCTCTCTGCAGTTCACTGAACCTGAGATCCACTCAGCTCAGGGGCTTCTTAGTTAATAGGGACTTTCCCAGCACCCAGTATTCAGTCTTTCTGGGATCCTAAACCACGCATAAATCCATTTTACTCTGCATAAAGCTTAAACAGGGTAAACTCATAAATTGTCCACACTCTATAACACTGATAGAGACATATGCACAGCTATTTGCTCCCCCAGGTATTAATTACTTACTCTGGGTTAATTAATGAGCAAATGTGATTTTATTAAATATAAAAAGTAGGATTTAAGTGGTTCCAAGTAATAACAGAACAAAGTAAGTTACCAAGCAAAAGAAAGCAAACACACAAGTCTAAGCCTAATACATTAAGAAACTAATTACAGATGAAATCTCACCCCCAGAGATGTTCCAATAAGCTTCTTTCACATACTGGACACTTTCCTAGTCTGGGTCCAGCAATCACTCACCCTCCGTAGTTTGAACATTCCCAGGGAAGCTCAGACTTGGATTGGCATCTCCCAAAGTCCATTGTCAGTTAGTGTCAGAGCACACAAGATCTTTTTATAGGGGAAAAGGCAACATGCCACATTTATTGAGAATACAGCAATTAGCATATGCTTTTCAGTCACACACGCACACACGCATACACACACACACACACACACACACATACACACACACCATGCACACAGTCCCGCCAGTCAATTTTTATAGTTACCAGTCCAGAATCTGGACCAATCTGGTCGCAGCAGGGAGCCAGGCTCTGTCAGTCGCGATCCGATGATCCTGGAGTAGTGGCAAGACGAATCCAAAGTCCCATGCAAAGCACCCTGTTCTCATAGTCTTTTTTCTCCGTTGTAGTCTATGGATTTTGCTGTGTTAGTTTGTGACCAGTTACTCCTTAATTGGTGTTATCTTTTGATGGCCCGAAACACCTCCAAGAGGGTTATCCTGTGTGGTTTCGATTTAATCAATTATCTTGTGTTTTAAGGGTGCCAGCCTTCACCTCAGGGTCATCAGTCTTCCCCTCCTCAACTATGCATGTGCGTTGATGGTTCTCTGGCATCTCTCAGTCTCTTCAGTCTCTTCAGTTTCTTCACTCCTCCTCCCTTGGCCATCTGGCTTCAAAAATGGCCTTCACACCTTATCTTTCCCTGATGCATACATTCTTCATTCACACAAACCATTCTTTGCAGAGACCTTCAAAAGGTAACAAATAGCAGTGTTTTATGTTGAACAAGAAAGGCATCATAAATTAGACCTTACTAAATCTTGTAACTGTCCTTTCCTACATTGGGGGCTGAGCCTCCGAAATTCCTCTAATCTAATGAACATAGACACAGACAAAATCCTGTCTGTTACTTACAAGGCATAAAAAGAAAATGGCTAATACTAGTATCCACTATCCTATTAATTTATTCTAATACCTTAATTCTTACTATAAACATACACTGTATATAGCCAAAACATAACCAATTATATAGCACAGTACCCATGGTACAACACTTACTGAGAATAGTCCTTTTTCAAGAAGCTGACAAAATGTTTCACTGAGGCTACTTAGAATCAAACATATTGAGATACAAGTACATAGCCAATATTCATAACTTCAAATACAAAAATGATACACACATACAGACAGCATAATCATAACCAGCAAACTACAACCTTTCATACACACCCCACTTGACCTCCTCTGTACAAGACCTAGTGCAACCATAGGACCCTGGTTTCAACAATGATCTATACGGTCACAGTTCATATCAATAATGTTACACTAACCAACCAACCAAACAAAAAACATCTAAAGAGAGAGTCACTGGTGAGGAGACGAAGCCTTGAAACCAAGGCACACTTTAATGTAAGATTTTTAGGGTTACATAAAATGAAAATACAATTTAAAATATTTGAAAAAAGCCATATATATTATCAAATTCTTACAGAATTCTTACAGAATTTACTTCTGTATTCAAAGGAGTGCAGAACAGAGCATTCATCAGCTCTCCAGAAGAAATATAAGTCATATTGCCTCAACTTTATTTTCACAAAAGATACATTGCCAACACAAGATCTAATGAACTTTTAGAAAATAACTTTTAAAGAGTTTCAGGTCTCCCTCAGGAACTCAATTTCAGTGGTTTTCCAATCATATTTTACAATTTTGAAAAGTTATTTTTTATTCCCATTTTGCTAAGTGAAAGTTTCACACATTTAATAAGGAAAACTGAATGCAGGAGAAACAATGAAACTGACTATACATAAAGTGCTGTCAAATGCACAAACTACCACAAATTCATGGAAAAGACACAGGGATATAAGTTTATTTCTTCCATTGTTTTTAAATTATATTACTTTTAGGTACTGCCTTTAACAATTGTAGGTAACATATTTTAAGACACAGGCATTTTTCTTAAGATGTCATTTTTATTTAAAATTAATTTCCTTTTCTCTTTCCATGGCTTTTTCCTACTTTAAACACTGCATTATTTCTAAGAATATATAGCTAGGATTTACCATTCTGGCTCTGACTATTCATCTATCAAATCCATAATCACAGATAGTGTATAGAAAGAGTAAGCTCAGACGGACTATCAGATCATCTAGTTTGACCTCCTCTATATCACATGAAATAGAATTTCACCCAGCTCCTCCTATATTGAGCCCAATGACTTTTGTTAGACCAAAACAGGCATAAAGATACTGTGATGTTGGTTGCTGTACAAGAACCTAAATAGATATGATAGATATGACAGAGAAAGGAAGAGAGACTCCAGTTGTGGCTAGTACCTGATGATCCAGAGTAAGACAATCCTCCCTCCCTTCCCTCTCCTCCCCCCCCACACAGATCAAAAACCTGTGAACTAAGCTCTCAACATTGAGAAAGTGTGGTTCTACATCTGAAATTTGTTGCAGAGTCTAATGTCTATAACTGGCAGAAGTGAGGCCCAGGTTGTAACATCCTCAAACTTTGGGGAAGATACATTCCTGCACCACATTTTTGGTTTTCAGGTTTAAGGGGCCAAAGCTGAGGCCGATTATATCATACCAACCTTATTCAAAGAGCTTGTTGTTATTAACAAAGATAGAAACTGACTGGTTAAGATTGTCCACCCAACAAAAAAAAAAGAAATAATGGAAAGTGAGTAGTGGAAATGAATAGTGACTGGCTAAGGTACTTTGTCAATAGCCACATGAAACAACTATCAATTGAACATCCTATAAGAAAAGCTATAAAATGTGTTCTTGAATTCATGCAACAAAACACTGCAATCCATCAAACAATTATACAGTTTTCCTGCTACTCTATGGTGTACTGAATATACAAAAGTTACAACATCAACATGAAATGTGGTTTAGTTGAAAAGACTGAACTGAGCAAACAGGTTATTTTCAATCAAGGAAAGCAGTTTTTCAGTTTCAAAAACTACTAGCACAGTCCAAAACACATGAAACTAAACAGGTAATCAATAAGCCCCAATGATCAGATATTTCACAAATTACTATAATAAAGCAAATCGTGAGTTTATACCGCACATAGTCTGTGCCTTGTTCAGAAAAAAAAATGCTTCTCTCAGTGCTGGTTATGCAGCATTTGTTGATTCCCAAAACTTAGCATGAAGCCTGTTTTTTATTCAGAAAATATTTATGCCAGTGGTCAAGAAATAACAACTTTGGTATTTTCAAAAATAGAAGCCTGCAGGCAGGCATCTAAATTTATATATGTGCTTGAGTGCCTGACACTTTTGAAAATCAGGCAAGTGCCTAAATGAGGGTTTAAGAGCATCATTACAAAATCTTATTTTCTGAAAGTTTTGGCCTTCGTCACCATGATTTTGTATAGCTTAATCACCACATATGTGAGGTTGCTACTTTAATTAATTCATTTCAACACTAGTGAATATAGTATTCACAGGCGGTCTCCAGTGTTCATACTGTGGCAAGAGGAGAGGTGGGAAAGTATCACAGGGAGCTCACTGAGACCTGTGGAAAACAGATGTCTGAGAAGCAGACTCAGAAATCATGAAAGAACTTTCCTTTCATGTTATACAGAAGAAATATGATGCCTGCAGTTACATATTATGTTACTATTGATTTATAATGAGAACACCTGATAGATGAAAAAGAAAGGTCTTAGGGGAAAAAAGATAAATACTTTTTTAAAGATTCAGATGACAACCCATCTGGTCCAATTTGGAACAAAAAACAATTACTTGAAGCGGGATAAGTGTGTTATGCTACATTCCTATGTTTAGGGGCATAGCATTTGCTTTAAGATTATAAAGTAAATTTCTACTTGGTATTATCATTCAAGCCTTTCTGTCATGAAGTATAATATTGTACTTTTTAAATAGCAGGATCCAAATAGTTGCATTAATGACTTGAGAAACACGGATGGTGATAATATGTGAAGGTTTCTACCAGTTTGAAAGCTTTTCCTGGTCCCAGAGATATTTCTTATACAATAGACCTAGATTCTGCCCATATTTTATGTGTACCCCATGTAAATGTCAGGCAGAGTTGCACTCCATACATGCTTATGATGTGTAGAGGATTCTCTCCACTACTTCCCAGTACCCAAATGTGAAGGTGGCTGATGAGACTATTCTTTGGGGGACAATTGTGCCTCCTGTCCTGTTGGGATCCCTTCTCCATCACGATGGCTCACACTGCTTTCAGTTCAAAGGAACCCACCATAGTGTCACTGGATGAAAATGTCCATGCATAGGTGCAGACCAAACCTCATGATGACCTACCTCTCACTCTTCCTGGTACTTCCAGATACAGGATGTCAGGATCTCTTCCCTTCCCCACCAAAATCACCTCAGGATCCCCTTTCCCCTGGTTTTGCCCTTCTCTACCATCACTTCAGGATCTTCCCATTTCCCCAGGGACTCTCACCCTGTCCCAGCAATCCTTCCTGGATACTGCTGCTCAGGAGCTAGCAACCACTGCCAGACTGATGAATCTATCTCCTGACAGGAACCGAGTTCCCCGGATGGAGCCCTTCCCCCATGACTCTGGCCCCTCCTGTCCCGGGTGCCACTGAGCATGCACATAGGCAGGGTGCCTCAGAAAACATATCTGTGGGGCAGGGCTAGCCCTAACCACCCATTGTCTATGGATGGGGAGGAAAGGAGTCGGGACCATGGCCCCACTCCATGTCCACTGGCCAGTAGAACTGGCTAGCCAAGCTTGGACTATGCCAGAGGCAGAGGCTGCCTGCCAAGGATCTCTAAGGTGCATTTTTTAGAATTTTCTGTAGTATTCCTCTTCAGTTGTTGCAGCTCCACACCACCTCCAAGGATTGTATCAAAATGAGGCATAACAATAAAATTGGTAAAATCTCTCAAAGCAGTGAAAATGTTTCAAGTGAGAACAATGTATGGGAGTGAATGATGGCAGAATTTGTCCCTGGCCAGGTGTAATGTTTGGAGAAAGGAAAACCATGAACTTGCATTATGGGCCAGTATTGTATACCTTTACTCATATTAAATAGCACTTTACTACACAAGTAGTCCCATCAAAAGCAATCTGTTCAGTTTAATTTGAAATATATAGTGATAGATGCCTTTAAGAAATATATTGCCAAATAGTTTGCAGATATTTTCATGAAATCAATTTCAGTTCAAATAGCTTCATGCCCACTGAAGTTTGTGCCACTAAGTTCTTTTTTGAAAAACATATAGTGCTAGATTCTAATACGGTTACTCACATTAAATCGACTCTGTCCCTATAATATTACACACACAAAAAAAAATCTGTGTGCACACACACACACATACACATTTTGTTTTAAAAAAAGGAATAAAACAAAAAAAAAACAAGCTGCCACTTAACATTTCAGGGGATTTCCTGCTCCTGCTTTCAGGCCAAGGGACACAGTAGAGAAGTTTCTCATCAGGGTCTAGCAGCACCAGTCAGTTTGGACAGAGACAGCTTAAAGAAAGGAAAAGTGAGTTCTGCCTTAGGGAGTAGCCTGTTTTCTCTCTCTCTGTTTTTTTTTTTTTTTGTGTGTGTGTGTTCTTATGTGTTTTTGTTCTGAATTCCAAGGAATACAGAAGTATTATTCCTAAACCTTTCAGCAAGAGCATTTATATGTTTTTATTTAATTTATTTGTTTGTATGCTAGGAACAAAATAATACACACATCAGAGATAAATTAATGAAGGGGACTTAGGTGTAATGTCTAGTGATAGTCACAACTCTGAGTTAGGTATCCAGGCTCCCTGTACAATGTGTGGGGAGAGCTAGGGTCTAAGTGAACAATTGGACTTAGGTGTTCTGAGCATTACTCTGTCAACTATTGGTGGCTAAAAATCACAAGCACAACCTGGGATGCTGAAAGCCTGAGTTAGGTGTCTAGGTTCCCTGTAGAATGAAAGGGAGGAGTTAAAAGCAACAGAGGGTCCTGTGGCACCTTTGAGACTAACAGAAGTACTGGGAGCATAAGCTTTCGTGGGTCAGAACCTCACTTTTTCAGATGCAAGGGAGGAGTTAGGCACCTTAGAAAGTCAAGTTCAAAGGTAACCCAGATGAGCTGGGACCTGCCCAAGCCAGCCTTAAAGCTGGCAGGCACAAGACAAACACTCACCTCCTCCCCACTGCTTCCAATGGTTGAGTGAAAAATAGGCCTAGTCAAAGTCAGTTCTAAGGGGCTTTTCATGTTGAAAGCACAAGGACACATACACTAACTTCTGAAAAGTACTATCTTAAGAAATGGATTCCAAGGACAGAGACTCATCAGAAACCCACTCCTCTAAAAATCTATCATTTCACATGCCCCTCAAGATATCCATGGGACAACATGCACCCAACACAACTGCCCCCAGGACTCTGGACATACAAGCCACAGACAGAATAGAAGGTGAGTTTAGAACTCCCACTCCCTCCAAAGTTTCGGTGGGCCAAACAAGGGGAAGGGAGGAGAGAACAGAGCTGTACTGTCACACAACAATAAATGTCATATCCCTTTTTCACAGGCTTAGGGACCTGACAGACCCCACGAAGGGACATTCTCCCAGAAGTCACCCTCAATCACATTCCAGAGCACATCACCATGCCCTAGAACTCCCCAGAACTCATCAGCACATGGTGAGGAGCAATTTCATACTATGGGAGCCGAAACAGAGCTGCTCTTCCCCGGGCATCATTACCTCTCTAGAGTACATGGTGATCCAAATGTATGTCAGGGTGCCGCTGGCCTGGGAAAAATCAGATCCACTATAAACATCTTCCTCTGCTGACACTCTAAGACCAGACAACAGCCCCGATCCAGCGCTGAAGACAGCACCCCATTCACCCACCTCATTCACCAAAACAATGCCTGATCACCCCCTTCACTATCCCAACTCGTACACCCTAACCACTACCCTCCACAACACACAGGTCTAACAGAACAATATCAAAATACAGAAAACACTTGAAATACATCCATAGGCCCCGACTTCCTGGGGGGGGTGTTCAACCCCCATTCTGCCCCAGGTAATTAACCACATGCCATCTTGCACAGGCAGGGACCACAGCCATAGGGCAGCAAGATTCCATTTCTCTTCACCCTCTGCTAATCCCCTTGCTTTTTCTTCTCCTTCCAAGTCCCAGGAGAGCAGGTCAAAGAAAGTTTGTGTCTTCTGCAGAAGTGAGGGACAGTAAGTATTATCAAGCAGCCACCTAAAGAGGAATTTTCCCACAGTAAGTGTGAATTCCATTGAATCTGTGACTTTCATTGACGTCCGTGACATTTTCTGCCTCGGTGCTAGAGCTCCCAGCCAGCCCCGCCACTGCAGCTCCCAGCCTCCGCCCTGGTGGGGGGACCCTGCAGCTGCCCAGCTGCCATGGGATTCCCCACAGCAGGCGGCCGGCAGACCCCACAGCTGCCCAGCTGCAGTGAGCCACAGGGGGACCCCCACAGCTGCCTATCTGTGGCCAGCAGCTGGGGGACCCTACAGGTGCCAACTGCTCCTGGGGATGAGCGGACCCTGCAGCAGCCCAGCCCCATAGGCAGCTGGACCCCAGAGTTCATATTTATATATAGAGATATACCCATCTCACAGAACTGGAAGGGACCCCGAAAAGTCATCAAGTCCAGCCCCCTGCCTTCAGTAGCAGGACCAAGTACTGATTTTGCCCCAGATCCCTAAGTGGCCCCCCTCAAGGATTGAACTCATAATCCTGGGTTTAGCAGCCAATGCTCAAACCACTGAGCTATCTCTCCCCCCAAAAAAATCTATGGGGGACCCGGGAGCCCCAGCAACAGTGGGTGCTGAACCCACCTACCCCTTTTGTCAGGGATATTTTTAGTGAAAGTCAGGGGCAGGTCAGGGGGTTCTGTGAATTTTTGTTTATTGCCCGTGTCCTATCCCTGACTTTTACTAAAAAATATCTGTGACTTTTTGCATTTTTATGTCTGATTTTGTAAGCAAGTAGTTATTAAGTGAGGTGAAACTTGGGGGTACACAAAACAAATCAGACTCCTGAGGGGTAAGTAGTCTGGAAAGGTTGAGAGCCACTGACCTAAGCTATCCAGTAGGAAATGCAGAGGAGACCAGTGTGGCCTAAATCCCACCCCGTCAAAGAGAATTAAGCGTCTACATTGAGGTTGGAGAGAGGTGTATATTTCTAGTCGGTATTCACAGCTGTGAATACTCTTCTGGAGTTAGATGCCTAAATAATGTCAACTCTTAGTGAAGAGAGAACAATCCCGATAGCGTAGTGGTTAGCATGCTCATCAAATATGTAAGATATTCCTCGTCTGCTGGTTATGCAATGGGGCATTGAACTTAGGTTCTCTACTTTAAGGAGAATGCCTTGTCCGCTGGGCTATAGGATATTTTGGAGTGCATTTTCTCAGTCTCTTCTATTGAAGCTGTGAATAACCAAACATTAGGCCTACAAGAGCAAGAATGACTCTATTCCAGATGTGAGAGCCCTCACCTATGAGGTGGAAGACCTGGGTTCAACTCCCTGTACTACAATCAGGCAGAAGAGGGATCTGAATCTCTTGAGTGATTGCTCTAACCACTGGGCTATTAAAAAAAAGGGGTGATGCCTCATTCTCTGGCTGTCTTTTGTGGGGGATTAGGCATGCCCTTTGCCTACAAGGTTGGGGGAATAACTAGTTTGTGAATCATGCCAGGGTTTAGGCGTAAGGTAGACACATCAAGGAGCCTGGCAGTGCCAAAACTTCTGTGGTTGTGTGCTTCCCCAACAAAAGAAATGTTGTGACTTTACCAATGGAAACGTAGATGCCCCATAAGCTTAAGAAGCATCTGAGCAGTGTTTCTGAAATGCCAGTGGCACCTGAATATTAGACTTAGGTACTGAAAGGAATAGTTTGGCACATAAGTCCCCATTATGAATCTAGCCCCTAAAGCCTCAGTGGCATGAACAGAGTGACCTGATGGAATTTAAAACAAAATTTGCTTAGAGGACTACATGGGAATATTTGCAGCTATTTGACAATACATTCCATCAACCTACCTATCACTGTATATGTATCAAATGAAACTAAATAGATTGTTGTACAGTTGACATGTGCATAAAGAAAAATGAAAGGGAAAATGAGAAGTCAACATTTCAATCAAAGTACAGTCTACAGTGTACTTTAAAACTTTGTATTATTAAATGGTTTGCCATTTCTTTTGTTGACAGAAAGAAAACCGGTTTTCACACAGTAATGTGTATTTTCATGAATTAACTAGTATGTAATGGATGAAACACAGAATTGTGTTCAATCCCATTCCTAATGCCAACAAGACATGAGCATTTCAGTGATTTACAGCAAATTAACCATCTCTTTGATATTTGTAGACCTAGCTGAGTGAAAGAATCAAAAAACAAATGTAAACTAGAAGAAACCCTAAAGCAAAAAATTGATACATTTTCAATTCCTCGGTCCCCATTCTATCTTTCCACTGAAATTGCTCTGATAGATTGGTTATTACAGCTATGTGATTTTTTTTGGCTGAATCATTTATTCCCCCCAGAATACAATTTGGGGTCGACTGAAACTATTCATGAATTCACAGTGAATTTTCAGTCAAAAAAAGTTGTATTTTTTAAAAATATCGGTAAAGCTGAAATACGTTATATCAACATTCTTCAAATGAAACATTTAAAAATGAATTTAGCTAGATTTATTTTAAAAATACCCCCCAAAACTCATTTCATTTTGGGTCAAATGAAGCATTACATTTGACATGAAACAATTTTTGTACAACAAAAAAAAATCTGTTTTGGATCACCCAATCCCATTTTTAATTTTTTTAAATGTTTGGTTTGGCCACTAAACTAAAAAAATTAATTGTTTGCTCAGTCTTAGTTATTAATGGCAGGACAGGAAGAGATACCTCTGGTTAAGGTTGTCTCACACTTTTCATTATAAGACAGTTTTTTCAGTTGATTATAACTTTGCAAAAAGTAAACTGCTTGAACTGAATTTGGCCATGCTAAGTGACTGTTTTTTGCTTATTTTTTAAGGCAACCTTTATGGACATTTCCTAACATTTGAGGGCTTGATTCTGCAATATTATATTGTCTTTCAATGGAGTGTTGTTGGTTTGTTTGTTTGTTAGTTTTTTAGATATAATATCTCTTTACAAATCATTTTGAGATAGCACCTGTATGAGGTTGAAGCAAAGACTAATAAGGCATTTTCCCATCCCTTTCTTAGTTTGTCCTGGTCTATATAAGAACTAGGCAGAAATGCAGTCTCACTCAGAGTGCAGGGACTACTGCCTAATTATTCTGAAAAGTGCAGGGAGTAGACTGAACAATGGTTCCTTACTCCATCCTCTGGCTGGTTTAGTTGGCCACGGGGCACACCTCATGAAGGGGGAAGCTGTCAGCGCACTGCCCCTGGTGCTTACTCTTTGCAGCACTTCTAAGATACAAACAAGTTCTCAAGGAATTTGTAAATAATAATTTCAGAATTTCACAAACCAGTTTGTTCACAATTCAACAGAAAAGCAAAAGAGGTGAAATTCAACATGCACATTATTCTGTACATACCATTCGCCCAGTTGTAATCAGGATACCACCACAGTTAGGATGTTCCCATAACAAACAGTAGGAATCCTCAGAAACATATGATCTTGTTAATTCAAACAATCTCACCTTCAAGACTTTGGACTAGAGTTGGGCTGAGGAAGCTGGATTTTGAGAGCAGCTTTGGTTTTGCTTAGCTCGTCTGTTAGATTTTGGATCTGAATTTCAGTATCCTTATCCCTTTTATTCCCTTTTCTTGCATTTGTTGGTCATACTCATTTGTTGTGTCTTGCCTCCAATAAGACTGTACATCTTTGAGACAGGGATTGTGTCTTCCTGTGTGGTTATATACCATCTAGGACACTGGGCCCTCAATTTTAACTGGGACATCTAGGCATGAACACAATACAAACAATACTAAGAATAAGAACTAAGTAAGAAGCTGTGACTCTTAGTGCACACAAGGAACAGATCTCCTGAGTGGCAAGATGATGCTTTTTCATCAACATATTTCAAAGCAGAACTGCACTTTAACTACTCAGTGAAAGCACCAGTACCACATTTATTTTATTTTATTTTATTTATTTATTTCAGATTTTTTAAAAAAAACTGCAGAAATGTTTCACTTTTCACTTATCCAGGTTTCTGAGTTCACCAACAAAAGGTTTATCCTGAAGCCCTTGTTCAATAAAAGATCACATTGAAATCACTACATATTCAGTAGATTTCCTGAAAGAAAAGATAAAAGTCTAGTCCTTTCTCTTACTGTTAATAGTTCATTCAAAGAGGACAAAAAGCGGGAAATACCAAGTATTCTGCTTGATAAAATTTCTGAATGCAGCATATGTCCATTCCAGATGTAAATGGTTAGGAGTATTTTGACTCAGATTTTAAATCAATGCTTGGCGCTAAGGACCTAGCGTTACCTGCTGTTTTGGGACAAGAGACTACATCCTTGAACTTGACTGTATCTGCAGACCCACTGAAATGCCCTTTATAGACAAGTCTTGCATGGTGTTTGGCGCCCTCTAGAATTAGACTTGGTAAGCAATGTTTAAAGCTGGGTAGATAATTCACATAGAACAATTTATTCAGTAAATTCAATACTTTTTTTTTCCTGTTTGTCAAGAGTCTAAGAACACACATGAAATTTTTAATAAATGTGATAGTTATAAAAATATTTTGGGAAAATGTTTTGGTGCAAATGAATTTCAAACTTTTGTTGACATATCAATTGTTCACTGTTTTCCTTCAGTCATTTAATATCCAGGGTTCAGTTTTCCAGTTGAGTTATTGGTCATGTAAGTCACTTGGCATCATTTGCACTCCCTGATTGAATTGCCTAACCTTTATCAACTAGTTCCACCTGGAATAATGAGTAAATTTTGTTTTGTGAGTGAACAAAACTTCCCTACAAACTAAAAAACAAATAACAAAACAAACTAACAAACAAAACCCCACAAAACACTTTGTTTGAACATTCTTACAAATAAAACTTGCTGGCACAAGTGTCCATGGAAATCAGACAAAGGTGTGCTACAATTGTAGCAAAATTGCATTTAGAAGTTGCCACAACATATATATATATATATATATGCAACTTCTAAATTTATATATATATATATATATATATATGTTTCTAATTTTTCTCACTGTTTGTCATTCTTTGTGTCACAGTATTGTAGTTATGCACCATGGCATTTACTGGGCCAGACCTCTGGTCTAAAATCTATAAGGGAGGCCACATTCTCCTCCACTTCTGCTCTCCCTCCTGCCCCATCCATTCTGTGTGGACTCCAGCATGAGCCACCACCATTCTTGAAAGAAAAAGCTTATGCATCTGACTCCAGGATAGAGGTCCTAACTTTGGATCTCAAGCAGAGATAAGCATCTCCCTCCAACCCAGATTTAGGCACCTAAGTCCCTGACTCTTCTGCTTGGCATCTGCCATGAGCTACCTTAGATGACTCCCTGCTCAGTGTTGGCTTTTGTAGATTCCATTCTTAGGCACTGTCTAGGGCAGGGGTCTCAAACCTCCAGGCCAGTGGTGGGCAAACTACAGCTGCAGGATTGCCTCCCTCGAGCCCCGCACCGCTCCCTGAAGCGGCTGGCATCACGTCCCTGAGGTCGGGGGTGGAGGAGGAAGCAGAGGGCTCCATCCGTGTATTGCCCTGGCTTCCAGGCACCACTCCCCCACAGCTCCCAATCTCTGAGAACGGGAAACCGTGGCCAATGGGAGCTTTGGGGAAGGTACCTGGAGGCACGGCAAGCAGCGTGCGGAGCCCTGTGTCCCCCTCCCCCAGGGGCCGCAGGGACATGGTTCCAGCTACTGCCCGGAGAGTAGCGGGGCCGGGGCTGGCAGCCTGCCCTGGCCCCGGTGTACGCCACTGCCACCCCGGAGCCCAAAGCCCTCCTGCACCCCATCCCCCAACTCCTTGCACTGAGCCCCCTGCTTGCACCTTAACCCCCTGCCCTCAGACTCCTGCTGCACCCCACACCCCAATCCCATGCCCTGACCTCCCAGCTGCATCCCACACTCCTTCTGTACTCCAATCCCCTGAGCTCCCTGCCTGCACCCTAACCCCTTGCTGCGCCCCAATTCCCTGCCATGAGCTCCCTGCCTGAACACCAACCCCCTGTTGCACCCCAACCCCCTGCCCTGAGCCCCCTGCCGCATCCCACACCCCTCCTGCACCCTAACTCCCTGCCTGCATCCCAACATCCTGCTGCACCTCAATTCCCTACCCTGAGCCCCCACCACACCCCTCATGCACCCTCTGGGGACAGGGATTGGGCGGAGTTGGGGTGGGGACTTCAGGGACGGGGTTGGAATGGAGGCAGGGAAGGGGTGGGAAGAGGCAGGGCCTCATGGAAGGGGTGGAGTGGGGGCAGGGCCAGAGCCAGCGAGGGGTGTATGTCAATGATGCAGCCCTTGGGCCAATGAACTAACCCTCATGTGACCCTCATGGTCATTTGAGTTTGAGACCCCTGGTCTAGGGGTCCTAGGCACCTAACTCAGGGTTTGTGGATTCCACTGGGTATGTCAATAAAAATCCCATGCTATTTTTAGCCCTGCTGCCCAAGCCCCATGAGATTGAGTCAGATGACCGAGGTTCTGAGACTTGCTGTCACAGGTTTTTGATTGCACTGTAGACAGAGTGGATTTGGGCCTTGCTAATCATCCAGACAGGAAATAAGAGAATGCTATAAATATGTCTTAATCAATCAATCCAGCGGAACTACACAGCTCAAGTTTCAAGTATTTGTGGTCAGGCCATAGTGTAAAAAAATCAATACATTGCTTATGAAATATGTGTGAATAATGTATGTTTGAGAAAAAAATCTATTCGTTTGTAGGTATTTCTGGAACAGAAAGAGACTAAATTTGTCAAATAAAGTATTTGTTGCAAATGATTCTCTTGGCTTTAGTGCATACACAAGATACTTTTTAAATTATGTTAGTGATCGAATGAGTTCCAGAAGAAAATCAGAACAACTCAGAACTTTTAAGTTGACACATTGATGAATTTTCAGATAATCATTGTCACAAAAATGTGCCCTTAGCTATAGCTGAAATATGTATTTAACTCAGTGCTAAATTACACAATTTTTTATTACTACAATTATTGAATTGGGTACTTTTTACTTTCTCTATCTTCATAAAATTATAGTTAATATTTTCAATATGCTACTTTTTATAGAACTTTATTAATGTGTCTTCCACAAGAGTAAATGTTGATTAGCCTATATTTTGCCTGTCCGGTGCATCAAGCATACACATTTGTATTTTATTTTCTTAACTCTTCTCCAAGCAACTGTTCTAATCACAATGGCTAGACTGAAATATTATGGTTTAGATTTTTACCTAGCTTTCAATATTCAGAAGTTAATAGTTTCAGTGTTCCAAAAAAGAAACAGGGGTCTGTATACTTTTTCTAATGAGATGAACAGTCTTCCTTTAGGGACAGCAAAGCAATCCTGAAGCAGCCTAATTTCTTATCGGAAATTGATTATCTAGAGATGAGTCTCCCCCCCGCCGCCGAAATTCCTTGGGCATAACAATTACACGGAAGCTGATCTTGTGGTTTGGCAATGGAAAAATCAAATGAATCAGTTATATTATATTTTAGACTTCACACAGCAAATGAAAATCAATTTAATTGGCAAAAGAAAGGCCTATATGAGTTCTTTTATATTCTATATATTGGTGAATTATTAAACTACCCTTTGCTCTTACTAAAATTAATTTTTGAGACAAACGGTAACAATTAAAATGTCAGTCTATGTGACTCATTGGACGACTTTAAAGTTAGCAACCACAGTCTTATCTAAAACTATGAGGATTTTGAATACATGCAAAATAGGCTTAACAGAAGAATAGGGCAAATAGTGCAAGAAATTATTCTCCTGTATTTTATTAGTTCTGAATTGCATTTTGATTCAGCCATGCTCAAGGTTCTTTATGTTTGCTTTTCCATCAGCTTTCATGCAACATTTTTTGTTTGTTCATAATATCGTTTGGGGAAGGTTCCTGTGCTTCTGTTAATATTTATTCTTGTGAGATCAGTATATTTACGAACATTTACACATTGTCATGTGAAAATATAGACTCACATTTTATGCCCTCATCTAGCCTTGGGGCACAGAGGGTTTGGGATTGAGAGTGGTAGGAGGAATATGTGGCAAGGAGTAGTTCAGGGATCAGCAACCTTTGGCACGCGGCTTGCCAGGGTAAGCACCCTGGCGGACCGGGCCGCTTTGTTTACCTGCTGCGTCCACAGGTTCAGCCGATTGTGGCTCCCACTGGCCACGGTTTGCCGCTCCAGGCCAATGGGGGCAGCGGGAAGCAGCGGCCAGCACATCCCTCAGCCTGGGCCACTTCCTGCAGCTCCCATTTGCCTAGAGTGGTGAACCGCAGCCAGTGGGAGCCGTGATCGGCCGAACCTGTGGACGCAGCAGGTAAACAAAGCGGCCTGGCCCGCCAGAGGGCTTACCCCGGCGAACCGCGTGCCAAAGGTTGCGGATTCCTGGAGTAGTTGATAGTTAAAACAAAACAAAAAAAGAAATCTGATCACTATAGACCTGACTCAAAAGGAACTGAAGTCAATGGAAAGAATGAAGTAGACTTCAGTGAGCTTTGGATAAGGCCATATGAGAAAAAAGGGAGGAGACAGTGGGAGGAAAGAGGGCTAGAGGCATGAGTACCCCAAAACCAGAAAGGTCTCTTACCTGAGGCCCCCCTGCCCATGTTCCAGCTGCAGAGAATAGAGTTAGATACCTGGGATGGAGCTATATCAAGTACATTCAGATGGAAGAATCAGCAGAATAGAGAATTTCAGACTCCAGATCCAGTACCTTTCACAAATACCAATATCTCTCACATTACTTAGTCAAAATTAGACTCGAATGAGTATAATCTGTCAGACACTTGTAGTTACTATTAATTGTTCATTTAAGTAATATTGTTATGATTATAATCCTCATCATACAGATCTGCAAAATTAGCTAATTGTGCTTCTACATTTAATCTGGGTACTTTATAAAAAAGAGTCACAACAAATGGAAGCATATGTTTACTCATCATCATTATTAAAAGGATGAAAAGTTGAATAATATAAGACCATACAATAAAATACATGAAATACACCAAGGTCAAATATTTATATATGGCAACAAAGATAAAACTTCCAAATCCAGTATTCATATAGTAGCTTACTGATCAATATTGAAACCTGACTGTGCTATTATACGGTTTTTCATAAAACTATCTTCAAAACCATACATTAAAAACTGTTAGGGACAGGACAATGGGAGGTCTTGCCTAGTGGTTGGAACAGGAGTCATGCTTAGTGGTCAGCGCAGGCATCCAATGTGAGGAAACAGAAGTGAGGCAAAGTACCAGAGTCAGAGGCCAGATGCCAGAGTCAGAATCAGAGGCAAGAACAATGCTGAAACACAGAAGGAGCAGAAACTAAGGTAGCCAAGGGCAAATGCTTTGAACAGCCAGCATGCTGCTACTGCAGTTGGGTTTAAGGGCAAGTGTGCTGATCCTATCAGCCAATCAGGCAGTTGGACCAATCAGGCAGCTCAACTGGGGCCCTACTAGCAGTGTGGGCCCTTACTACAGACTAAGGGCATGTTAGTAGAGGCAGTGTGGCCTAATGGATGGAGCACTGGCCTGGAGTTCAGGAATCCTGGGTTCTTGTTCTGGCTTTGCCACAGACCTGCTGAGTGACTTTAGGCAAGTCATTTCACTGCTCTCTGCTTCAGTTTCCCCATATGTAAATGGGTATAATGATACTGACCCGCTTTGGAAAGCACTTTAGATCTATTGATGAAAAACAGTATATATGAGCTGAGTAGTATTACATATTGAAGGAGTTAGACAACTAAAGATTACACTTTTGCCCACCACATTGAAAGATACACAGCCTAATAATAAAACTAAATCTTGCTCAAACAAATGTCAAGTTAAGAAAAAAAATTATGGAAGGACCGTTCTGTGTGCATTAGAGTCATCAGTTTAATATTCTAATGCTCTATTACTGACTGTAATAAAATTCATTATAATTTCAGACACAGTGAATTTTTTTATACAATACAATGGTATGATTATATAGTTATTCTATTTAGCATTTATTAGAACATAACCTAAATACTGCTAAGAGCCTGATCCGATTTAAGTCAAAGACAAAGCATCCATTGACTCTAATGGGAGCAGCACCGGGCACTAACTGTGCAAATGGGTATCACAGAAATATATTTTCCCCAGGGCAGTATGTGCTCCAGAGCAAGGTCTCATGAATAACATCAGTGATAGCTCAAAGACTATGGCTCAACTTGTTCTACATTATTATTGGGCATCAGAGTTCATCAAGAAAAGATAGCTAATGAAGATGTAGTTGTTAAAGTCATTCAATCGTAAACACCAGGTGACCAATATACATGCATGAGAATTCATGTCTCCTGATTGACATATCTATTTTATTCACAGAACAGACCCTGGTTAAAGACCAGATTATCATCTGCAAAACCAGTCATCCTAAAACACTATAAAGACATATGAGACATAGATTTCATTAGTAACTCATATGACAATATGTCAGGGAATGATGTGCTGAGAGAAAAGATCTATTTACAGGTAGGAAGAAATCATTCATGAAATATATGAATAGAAAAAGACCCAATTGCAGTGATAAACAAAAATAATAGATTATTTTGAACCATATTTTCACATAAATATGTAAAGTTTGAAGTATCTGTGGGGAATCCGTTGGTTGTAAACCGTCGGTTGTGATTGTTAACAACATTAGATGTTATAAATCTTATTATAAATGACAGAGAACATTATATTGCTTAGAGCCAGGGATTGTGAATTGTTCTTCTCACCTTACTTCTCACTTGTTGTGAGGCCTTAGGCTACCCACCTAACATCTCTCTCCCTCTATTTACCCATCTGTAAGATGGGTGTAGTTAGACTTACATATATATTATGGGCATGTTGCAAGGATTAATCAATATTTATTTTAAGGGTGCTTTGATATCCTTGAATGAATGGTGCAACATAATTGCAATATGTTGTTGTCATAAAGAAGTTCTAAAAATCTGTTGTAAAGTAGATGAAGAGTATTTTCTAACTAAGAAAGTGAAAGTTTGTTCCCTGGGGAAGAGTTCTGTTGGCTCATTCAGTAGAGCAGCTGCCTATGTATCACAAAGATAATAGGTTCAACTCTCACAGTGATAACCTACAAGATACAAATATGGAACAGTTATTCCATCTACCTTTGGGGACTTTTAATTAGATACAACCATTCTGGTGTTCCGCCAACAGTTGGGAGGTAAAACAGGAGTATGACCTGAAATAACTTAAAGGCACTTCCAAAACATGAAATTAAACGACGAAACATTCTTAATAAAACTAGTAATAGAAAATTATGTATTAGTTGAAATAATCATGGCTGGAAAGCAACAGAAAAAAAAGAAGTTATCAGACAGGTATGTCTACACTGGGGAACGTGATTGCAGCAGGCATAGACATATCTTAGTTTACTTTAATCTAGCCGTAGGGATATCAATAGCAGTGAAACTATGGCAGTATGGGTTTCAGCTGAAGAAGCCCAGCCACACCCTGGGTACTTACTTGGGATGAAGTCTGTGCTGCCATGTCTACACATGCTGTTATTAAATTTCCTGTTGCAGTGTAGACATACGCATAGTTGTTTTGTTAAAAGAGAGCATAAAGCATGACATAATATGAAAATATATAATACTGACTAACTTTGGATAAATGCTGTTGGATTTGGTTCTATATGCACTCCCTTTTATTAAATTATCAAAATATAGAACTTTAGCACTTAAAGTTACCAAACTTCTGCTATATCAATGTGTGACCAAGACAGGAATAGACATAAAAATGTGTGGCAAAGACTCACAGAGTATGGTATTGCTACCATTAATGTCAATAGAGCTTTGCCATTGGTTTCAGGGGAAGAATGATTAGATCCATAATGAGAAACTGTATAACAAACAAGAAAACAAACAAACAAACAAAAACCAGCAGAAGAGAAGTTTGAAAGTGATGTGCAGTTCATTTTGTAATATGTAAAGTTTTAATCTTTTCAATGTAGTGATTTAGCATTTTTATTACAATTTATGATAATAAACAATGGTATTAAAAAGGATGGTCAATTTGGGTTCTGAAATGTAGTCCCTAATAAGATATAATTTAGAGTAAAGCTAGCTGGTAATTGTGGTATCACTTGGAAAGGTTTAGAGCAGGGATTGGCAACCTTTGGCATGCAGCCCATCAGGGAAATCCACTGGCGGGCCGGGCCAATTTGTTTACCTGAAACATCCACAGGTTCGGCCAATCGCAGCTCCCACTGGCCACGGTTCACCTGTCCAGGCCAACGGGTGCTGCAGGAAACGGCGCGGGCTGAGGGATGTGCTGGCCGCCACTTCCCGCAGCCCCCATTGGCCTGGAACGGTGAACCGCGGCCAGTGGGAGCTGCAATCGGCTGAACCTGCGGATGCTGCAGATAAACAAACCATGCCGGCCCACCAGCGGATTTCCCTGATAGGCCACATGCCAAAGGTTTCCGATCCCTGGTTTATAGTCATTGTTCAAGATGTTTGCTAAAGGGAATATAGCAAGGAGGTAAGAGTCTGTGTAAACTGGAAGTAAAGAAAGTCTTGCCTTCACTCTAACTCCGGTGTCATAGGTCCTTGTAATTTGTACACCAGTTATTCACCATATCTCTGTCGGCCCCTAAGCCATTCTGCTGATGTAACGTTGTATATGGCCTCTGGAAGATAAGATAAGATGGGTTGATATTTAAATTCTCTACTGCTCAATGTGTCTATAGGTCCAATTCAATCCCTTCACATTCCATTTTACTGAAGTGTATATGCTGCAAAGAGTCCTATTCACATTACAGTTCAAATTCTGATCACATATATGTTACACCAATAGAATAAAAACCAGCAGGATCTTATTAAGAGGGATAAGGCAAAGATGCACATTTATTGTAAATATAATGATAAAGCAAAAGATAAAAGTAAACAACTTTGTTTGACCACTTATTCCTATCACTACTTATTCCTTATACACACACACATATATATATATTTCATTCACACAATCATTCATTCAAGTTCTTTATAGGTGTTATAGTTTCCAGCCTAGAAGTTGCTCATGCCAAGTTACTGGCCAGGTATCCTGGTCATGAGGATGGAGCCGAGTCCATGTCAGGTGCACCTGATGCTCCTGGAGGTTGGCAGCAGAACCAGAGACTCAAAGTCCTCAGTCTTTAGAGTCCATTCTTATAGGAATTAATTCCTATGTTAGTCTATGGGAGCTGTTTCATCCTGCTGTTGCTGACTCAATCAGCAGATGGCACATTCCTGTCTAAAGTGGCACATTCCAGGTGGCTCCACACTGTCAAAAATTTGTGTTTCTCATCCTTCCAGGTGATGGGGTGGATCCCAGTTTACCCTCCGGGGAGGGAGGGAGTTGTCTGGTGGTCCTATTTGACACATTCTTCGGCCGATGGATACTCCCTTTTTAGGCTGGCACCTCCCTAACCATTCATGTACATCAAGCATTCATCAACATACATTCCATATCTTAACCATATTTTAATTTACTGTCTCCACCACTTTCGGGGTGTGTGCTAATTCATTTGAGACTCCTGGCCCTTTAATCACAGAGGGTGGGAGTCTGTTCCTAGGAGCCCGTTGCTATTACAAAGAAGTGAAAGTCACTTAAGGGCTTATAGCATTTGTTTATATTGCATCAATTACTTCGAGAACAAAGTCAATTAACTTGTTTGTAAGTTTTACATAGTAGTAAAGTATCTTTCCCAGGACAGATACAACCAATGGTTTCTACAGACAGTAGCTCACAAGTTTTAACAGAAGACCCATGAGATTTTTGTACTTGGTGAAACTGTTGGATTTTAAAGTGTGGGCGACAAAATATGGGGGGGTCACTGTCACTTGGGGGAATCACTGTTAGTACCTTCTTTAATATCTCTACACTTACATTGGAGTAAATCTAAAATAACTCCACCAAAGCTACTTTAGAGATATACTGGTGTAATTGAGAGAAGAATCTTGTCCCACATCTTCCTAATTCACTTTGGCATTTTGAAAAGGAGTGAGACTGACTGGAATGGTTTGGTTCTGACAGGGTTAATAACATTGTCTGATTTGCTAGATTGATTTTATTTTAAATTCAGAACAATAGTTTAACTGATGCAAGCAACTTTGTGACAACTTTTTTTTTTTTTTGCAATTCTTTAAACAGTCCGTTTCCTCTAGTGATTTCACATGCTTTCCAGTGGAAAAAAATGTTAGCAATTTAAAGCGATGTGAATTCGAGCAATCAGAAAAATATATTGGATGATATGGCTGCCATTATAGAGAGTCACTGAAGGACGAGTGTAATGAATCAATCTGATAAATTGTGATTGGCCCTTAAAAAGACAAGGAAAAGAAGTAAATTCAAGTTGGTTAGGGAATCTTCACAGTACCAGATAATATTAGATTGTAGCCTTCTACTGTGTAGCCTTCTACTGTATAGCCTTCTGTGAAGCTGATCTCAAAGTTGGGAGGTCATCAGGGAAAAGATAAGTTTTCTTTCAAAGTATATTAAAAAAAATATTTACAAAAAAGTAAGTTGTGGCTTTAAAGTGGAAAAAAACCCAAGTCACTGGTGATAATAACAATATTTATAGTATAGGGCATAGTCATTAATTCATAATCTGCTCACAGAAGGGGCAATACATACTGGTGCTGCTCCCCAAGAGCAGATCATTTACTCCTAAACACAGCCCTCCTGTGCAGGAAGGGAAGCAGTTACCTCACAGAAGCTGCTCTCCTGACCGAGCTGCTAGCGATGATACAGATAGTGGGTGTAACACTGACAGACCCCGGTCGTCAGCAGGATAGAACCTGGGACCTCTGGAGCTAAATGCATGAGCCTCTACTGCATGAGCTAAAAGCCATGTGATTGTTAGCTAAGGCTGTAGCAGACCCATTAATCTCTCTCTAAGTGGTCTTGGTGCCACTAGAATGGACAGAGAACCACACTCAGGAGGTGTTTGGGTCACACGTGCACTTGGCAGTAAAGAGGTGCTTGCCTCATCTTCCCCTGTGATAGTGTGTAGGGCAAGTAACAATCTCATCCATCGCTATACAGCAGCTTTAACCAAAGACTACTAAACTACTGTCTGACCTCAGGATCAGGTTGAGGCTCTAAATCACTGAGTACCATGGGGTGAGGGCCACCAATGGGGGGCTGAATGCCAGTGAGAACCTCCAGAAGAATACTGGCCAGAGTGAGCTATGGGTTGACAGGGTAAATCATCCTCTTTTCTCAATAAACACATGACATTTTCTGTTCTTGATATACACCATCCTTTTCAAATAAGTAAACACTGATATCAGGAGCTTCTGCCACTAGTTTGACTAGTCTAACTGAAGCTAGGATTCATTTTATTTTTGTTTCTTGCTCATGGAGGTAGAGTTTCTGGAATACTCAGAAATATATTGTGATTCTCAAAGAATGGGTAAATCAACAGATCTCCTTAATTCCTTTTAAGAAATGACCAAGTGTAGTATTTAATATCCATATAATGTAAAACTACAATATGTGAGAGCATTGTTACTTCAGAATGTTTTCATAGATGAAGGGACAAAGAGGCAGACTAAAACCTACTCAAAACGGTATTGTTTTTCCCTGAGTAATTTATAATCATCAGCTCCAGGTATTTAAACAGTAAAGAAACTAATGAAGCACTGGTGACTGAACACCTGTTGGTATGTTCCTTATTATTTTTCTCCTTAAACCTTAATGAGGTGTAATTGCTGTTTCTCGTATTTTGTCTGGGACATGCATTATTATAACAAAGAGTAGTGACAAGTAGCTGTGTCTCACTTCATGAACAGCAAACTTAGTGCAAATATGTAAATGAAGAGCAACAAAGAAGAGCCCGGAGATATTAACATCTGTGTGAATGAAGCAACCATTTCACAACTCAGTGGACCTTAAACAAAGCAGACATTGAAATCTGTTCAGTACATGGGGAGGATTTTTAAATATGTTCAATTACTGCTTGTCGCCCAGCTGTCACTAGAGCACAGCTTCAGTAACACTAGGGATTCTGCTTTGATATTACCAGCGTATAAAAATGGTGTTCTTGATAAATAGCTTTCTGGCATAGTAAAATTCCCATTTTTCACTCATGTATATGAATTAGAACTCTACTATTACCACTGTATCTCTGGCAGTTTAGGAAGTGGAAACCGAGAAGCATCTGCTCAGAAGAAAATAGGTATTTTTCACCAGATCAAATAAGTACCTTACCAAATAGTAGAGCTAGTTGAAAAAAATTGACACTTTTTTCATTCAAAAAATGCTGTTTTTGTTTAATCAAAACAGTATCATTTTGACAAATATTCCATCCAGAAGGTTTCTCAGGTCCAGGATGGAATTTCTGGTTAGAGAAATAGAGAGAACCTGGGTTTCCCACATCCCCAGGTGAAAGATCTCACAACTATGGAGATTGGCTTTTCTGGGGTGGGTTGTTCTCTGTCTGTCTGTCTCTGTTTCTCATTTAAAAAAAAAATTTCAAAAAGTATTTTTACATATCAATAGACAATGTCAAATTGGGTGATTTTTTGTTTGTCTTTTCACTAAAAAAAATCATTTTTGGACCCTGAAACTATTTGCCAATTTCCAGTCAAATGAAATATTTCAGCTGACTGAAAACATTTTTATTTTAGATTGATGACAAAATTTGAAAACAAACAAACAAACAAACATTTTGAATTAAATTGGATTTTTTGGGGAAGATTTTTTTGATTCCACTCCTGCCTAACCATAGCATCATAGAATCATAGAAGAGTAGGGCTGGAAGAGACCTCAGGAGGTCATTGAGTCCAACCCCCTGCTCAAAGCAGGACCAACCGCAAGTAAATCATCCCAGCCAGGGCTTTGTCAAGCCGGGGCTTAAAAATCTCTAAATATGGAAATTCCACCACCTCCCTAGGTAACCCATTCCAGTGCTTCACCACCATCCTTGTGAAATAGTGTTTCCTAATATCCAAACTAGACATCCCTCACTGCAACTTAAGACCATTGCTCCTTGTTCTGTCATCTGCCACCACTGAGAACAGCCTAGCTCCATCCTCTTTGGGACCACTTCAGGTAGTTGAAGGCTGCTATCAAATCCCCCCTCACTCTTTTCTTCTGTAGACTAACCATTACCATTACTTGTTGCTTGTGATTACAGATGAACTTTTTTCAGTTCCCTGACTGGCTGGCTGAAACTTTTAAAACAAAGTAATAATGAATGACAAGTAGCAAATAAAGAAGAGTGAATAATGGGCAGTTTGGTCTGTGCCTTAGGACCCTTGTTCACAAATGAATATGGACAGCAAATGTAAAATGCAAATTGGATTTCCTGACCATCTTTGTAAATTCAGGGCTGGATTCTCACATCCAACAAGTTCACTTTGCTCCGTGTAATTGTAAAGTGGCCAGAGATGGTCACTGAAGAATTTCCCTTGTGTAAGGGGGATCTCTGTTCGTGTAATGCTGGCATATGTGGCCTCACTGACCCGTGCTGGAATTTCCTCATATTCCTGTGAAAAGGTTGCAGGGAGAGCAGAAAGGGGCATTATTGGGAAGGGGAGTAATGGGGAAGAATGAGGTTCCACAACATATACCTTTCACTCAGGCATCTTATGTTGACTGTGTAGTTCAACCTTCTCCCCTTCCCCTTCTGCAGTTTTAACTTGCACTCGGGTCAACTGGCTGAGAATCAAGGAGCTATACTCATGGGGAGCAGGTATCATAGGCAGGGGTAGACTGTGTCTTCCCAAACAGCCTAGCGTGGCCCTACCCATGTCCCAGACCCACTCCTCCAGTTCCAGGTCTCTATCTTGGCTGGAGCCAGGTCAGCTGGTTCTGGTGCCATGCCACCAGGCGCACTGGAGCACCCGGGCTGTCTGCGCTGCCTGGAGCACTGGGGTCTGGGCCTGGCCACCAGGCAGCCCAGCGCTGGGGCCGGGGGCTGTGGTGGGAATGATCTGGGCTCCAGCGGGGTGGTGGGGGGGAGAGAGGGCACAAAGAGAAGCAGATGGGGTGAGGGGGCTTGGGCACAAGGGGAGGGGCCAGAGGCTAGCCTCCCCCAATGCCCGGGTCACTAACCACCCATGGCTATACTGTCAGTCTCCTCTCTGAATTGCACCCATGAGAGTTTGGGTGCAATTGAGAATTAAGACCACAATTTCCTGTTATAGACGATCCTAAAACTAACTGAAGTCAATGGAAATATTCCCCTCTGACCATGCCTTATACAAATGGCACTACTCATATGTGTAAAGATACAGGAACTGGCCCATAAAACAGCCTCTTTTCCCCTCTATTTTTTTGTATAACAGGCTAAGTGAAATAGAATAACCCATGAAAAATAGGTAATTTTCTTTCACCTGTCTACAAAAGATATTTTGATAAGGTACATCTATGTTTCCTGAACACCTTATTACCAACCAGAATGTCAATGGTGCAATTTACAAAGGTATTTGAAAGCACAGTTTTCTCTATTCTTTTTCCTTATAATTCTGGTACTTGGTAGTAGTGCCACAAAAGCAAAGGGGATGACAATAGAACTATAAGAAAAAAATATTTCCAAAGATTTAAAACTAGGCATCCCAGGAAATGAACTATTTCTTTTTCTTTATAAACCAAATTTCAGACTTTATGTGGTATTACTGTGGACTATTGATTTAACTCACATTTCAAATGACATATACTGTGTTTTATGTTTTACATAGTCTCTATAACATTTTTTAAAAATATGTTTCTACAAGATAGATTGAAACACCTCTGGGTAAATTATATATCTTTTAAAATTCACTTCAGTTAACTCTAATGAAGTTTTTTTCTAAGGAAAGGAAATAAAAAAAAATAGCAAAACTGAGCCTCTACTATATACTACAATGAAATAGGTCAAATTATGCATTAAATATAATATTTATTGTAAGTGTAGCCTCTTCCTATTAACAAAATGTTTGCAAACTAATCCTGTTTCCTGAAATTGTGTTAGTTTTGTGTAACCACATGCCAAATAGTCTGGACAAACAATCTGCAGCCTGCAGGTTGCTTGCAAATTGTTCTTTTTGCATATTTACAAATTGCTATTTGTCAGTTGTGGTGTGGGTCATCAAATTCACACGTTCTGTTTCTGATCCCTGATTGGATGACTGGACATCTCCCTTTTTTTTTTAAGCAGGAAAATTGTGACTAATTATATCTGAACAACAAATGAGGAATAACAAATGCCACACATCTGGCTTGAATTTTTGGATGAAAATTTGTGAGACTGACTAGCACAGAGGGCACCCAAACTATTGGGGGGAATCTAGAAGCTATAGTAATATAAATAACTGTCAATATTCATAATATGAATATTAAAATATATAATAATAATTATTATCTTTGTGAGTCTTTATTCCTTCTAACACATTTCTTTTATGATTTTCTTGGCCTATTAGCAGTCTTATGTTTTAATTCCTTCAATATGAAGCATTTTTATTTCAGGTCTTTTGTGGATTGTTAACTTAAATGAAAAGTTTAGTGAGCAATCAGTTGAAGTTAATAAGCTGGGTAAAATTTTGGGGAACATGTGTAGGCAATGCTGGATTTCAAGGGCTTTAAATTAATCATAGTTTCTGAGCTGCAGCTGTTGCATGTGTTCTTTATGATAGAGCGGACGAACAGCTGATTTGTGAGACAATTAGGTGCAAGTACAATATACAAATTCAGATTAGCTAAGAAAGGAAAGGGTATCAGAGGAAAAAATCATAAGCTACTCTAGGAGGCGTCCTAGAGTAGCTTATGATTTTAAAGTTTCTGATGTAAATAATGTGGATTTTTTTTTCATGGATCAGTGTGATGAAAATATTGCTGGAAATTAATAAATTGATAGGGGACCAATCAGTGTCTCCTGTAGGGTGTTGAGTATCCTCTGTATCTGGAACAAAGCTCTCAACATCTTTGAGCCAAATGCATAAAATTTAATACTGTGGCATTCATTCATTATTGGCTGTAATTCTTTCTGATTAAGAATGGTTAACAGAATTTTGAGCTGAATTCTGCACTGAAGTTAGGATTGCTGATACAGGCCTTAATACTGCAAATAACTTAAAGGAGGGCCTATCCTTAACCTTTTGACATCCGTGGGACTACTGACTTGATTAAAATTAGGCACCTACTTAATTACCTTCCTGATTCAGAACCATAACAATGCAGAATTATATCACTTACCTATAGTATCAAGGTATATAGCCAATTAGGGAGTTGAGATTAACTAAATCATACATCTATTGGATAAGCCAGACAAGTTAAGATGCAGATTTTTTACTAATCTACAAAAGATGGAGAAAGAACAGAAGTACTTGTGGCACCTAAGAGACTAACAAATTTATTAGAGCATAAGCTTTCGTGGGCTACAGTCCACTTCTTCGGATGCACAGAATGGAACTTATATTGAGGAGATATATATACACACATACAGAGAGCATGAACAGGTGGGAGTTGTCTTACCAACTCTGAGAGGCCAATTAAGTAAGAGAAAAAAACTTTTGAAGTGATAATCAAGCTAGCCCAGTACAAACAGTTTGATAAGAAGTGTGAGAATACTTACAAGGGGAGATAGATTCAATGTGTGTAATGGCTCAGCCATTCCCAGTCCTTATTCAAGCCTAAGCTGATTGTATCTAGTTTGCATATCAATTCCAGCTCAGCAGTCTCTCGTTGGAGTCTGTTTTTGAAGCTTTTCTGTTGTAAAATAGCCACCCACAGGTCTGTCATTGAATGGCCAGACAGGTTAAAGTGTTCTCCCACTGGTTTTTGAGTATTATGATTCCTGATGTCAGATCTGTGTCCATTAATTCTTCTGCATAGAGAATGTCCGGCTCGGCCAATGTACACGGCAGAGGGGATGGAGATGGAGATGATTAAAAATGGTAATTAAGATTAACTTGATATTTAGCCAACAAATAGTACAATATCTTCACATTAATTTAGCAAGTTCTGTGCATGAATAGTAGAGGAAAGGAAATTGACCTCTGCGAAACACAATTCCCACTCTGCTTCCCTCTTGTTCTGGGGTCTTTGGATTGTGATTGGCTGCTGGCTTATACCAGCAAAATATTAGAGAACTTCAGAAGGCCAGCTCAGCTGCATTAGTCTTCCCCTTGGTGGTGTGGACTAAGGTTCCTCACTCTTCCTTACCCACTTGTGCAGGAAGGGAGAACACACACCACATCCAGGTAAAACTCTCAGAGAAGTTTAAAAAGGTGGTTCTTTCTTCCTTCCCCTTACTGTCCTGGGCAGCCATGTAATTCAATTCAAAATGTAGCCCGAAGAAATGAAATAAGATTACAGAAATTCCATCTTTCTAGAAAAGAAATCTGAACTTGATCTGTGTTCCATTATAGGAACGTTACATATGCACAACATCTGAGAAATAATTGGTTATCCAAATCTTACCCCAACTATTTGGTTTCTCTTGGAGCTGTAAATTTAGGACAGGTGTCTTACAGATATGAGCTCTTGTGACATTTCTGGTACTTCTATTTCTGAATAAATCACATATTGTCAAAGAACAACCAACCATTCTACAGGCATTTCAGAACTTCCACTTCTAGTCTTTGCCAGAAGCCGGAAGTGGAGAAGCACTTACACACACACACACACACACACACACACACACACACACACACACACAAAAATCCTGCTCAGGTTTGCTTTGCGTGTTAAGCAGTATAAATGACTCCTGGAGACATTCTCAGGGAAGAAGACAAGATTCAACCTCATACTTCATGCTGTGATTCACCTCATACTTTCCTGAATGCTTTCATTCATTCACATGAACAAAGTATAGAATTAAAATCATGTTCAGGGGGCAATTATGTACACCATTAACACTGAGAAAGATAAATTCATCCAACGGAGAAACTCACAGGAAGTCAGATTAGGTCTTGCAGAGTTTTGAGCTTCATCCCATCTACTGGGAAATAATGGGAATGAAATCTGGGGAAGTAGTCCGTTGTGAATGACACCTTCAGACGTATATTTGTCGTTGACTAAGTCCCAACATAGCTGTTCACCAGTAGCCGTGGAGAGGATTTCTGCATGGAAATTAGGGGCTAAAGAAGAGACGGTGCAATGAAAAGCAGTTGGTCTCATGATTCTTTTTCTGCTTCACCCAGTTCTTCCTGCAAAAACCCTATAAAGGGGAGAATCTGTGTGAGTCTCCCAGAATGGTAATGCCACTGTGGAGATGGTAGTTCCAGTTCTACCATGGCAAAAAGAATCTCTCTCTCACACTATTTTTTCCTCATCTGGTGCAAGCAGAGGGGATATTTTTGGCAATTGTCTGCTTTTAATTCTGTTCACAGCTTGCAATTGGCAGAGGTGAGTTCAGAATAATAGCACATCTGTAGAGATAGTGCTGCACTTTTGAGACAGATGTACCCGTTTGTAGTTTAATAAACAAAACACACACACAAATAAATAAAGCCTCTTTGAAGATTCCTTTGAAAGCCTGCCCTTTGAAACGATAGTCAATAGTCAAACAATAATTACAGAAGGACTCAATGTTATTGGTGTGATAAGGAGAAACTAATAGAATTCCAAAGGCATGTGAATCAGTGAAACTGATACTTCTCATTCACAGAAACTTCTGCGGCATCATAAAATTAGGCTCCTTGCCCAGATTTGGTTGTTTTCGTTCGAAAGTAAACTTCCACTTAAAAATGGCTTGCTCTAGCCTTTCTGATGTGAAGATAATCTTCACTGTTGTTTGGGTCTCTCTGACTGTCCACTCAGAAAGACAACAGCACTAAGGGAGGCAAGAACATCTTCCATTCACACATAACGTTGTTCAAATATTCGAAACACAAATACATACATTCTACCACTATGCAGTCACCTCAGTTTGCAAATGAATTTGCTGGCACAAACGTTTGCCAAATTATTGGAAATGTTTCAGAATAGTTGCAGTAAGTTACTTTTGGGGGAGGTTAAATCAGACGCAGTGGAATTTGGGTCCTGATGGTGAGTTGACCTTGTGTCCCTGGTTCTCAGCTTCCCAGACACAGAAGCAGGGCATCAGCTTTAACTTATTCTCTTGTCAGAAGATCTCTTGCCAGAAGAAAATTGCTAGTAGTGGAACCTTGCTCCAAACACTTCATCTCCCTGTCCCTCGGTAATGTCCTCTTCTACCCGTTATGCTCCTTACCTTCCTCTATTTATCTTGGATAGCATACATCCAGTCTAGGAGGCAGGAGCATAAAGATGTTCCCTACACAAGGGGTATCTTCAGCTGGTGCAAATTCACTTTGCTCATAGAAGGGCTATGAGCTTTGTCCTGACTTACCTCCATTGCATACACACAGAACTGTTTCATATAGAAATAAATGGGATAAAGAAATTAATATTCTAGCATAGCAGAGAGGCAGACAGATTAACACATGAAATGGCAGCACTGACCTAGATATCAAATGTTTTTAAAATACTTATTCTCAGTCCAATCATGGAGGGTTTGAGGAGAAGCGTGGAATAAAGGAGGGTAGGGAATGGGGAAGGTGAATAGTATATTGTGTATTACCACTTTAAAAGTTAACTATACCTGCCTGGCATCTGGGTGTTTCTCACTTAGAGAAGGCTCCAACTGTGGTCTGTTTCTCAGGAGTTACAGAGCAGGCCTGTTACGCCAGTTCTAATCAATACTATATATAATGTGTTCAATTGTATACTAGTGAGTCCTTTTTGAGTTCCTGGTGCCATATCTTAAGCTCCTGTAAATTGGAATAACACAACTGACTTCAGTGGAGCTACACAGATTTTAACCAGCTGAGGAGCTGATGCGTGATCTCTAATCACTGCAGCAAGTTAACTCAGGATATCAGAGTACATGACAGGAATCAGGGAGAAAGCAAGAATGTAAGACACATCTTTTAGCAGACAAACTCCTATAGTATTAAGTGTCTTTACAATAGCACCTAGTATATACATGTATTTCTTTCTATTAATAAATGTATTTGTGTAAAAAGATATTGGGTAAAATTCACTTCACCTGTATAGAGCTCATGCAAGCGGAGTGCAAGGAATTAGAAACTTGATACATACCTCTAAGCTCAGCATCTGGGCATGGGGATGCAGTACAGTCTCTATTTGGATGCTACCTGCAGCTCCTCTCCACCTCGGTTAGGACTATTGGATCCACATAAATTCACATGCCAGGGCTCCAGAATGGATTGATTTAAATCACCAATATTAATAATGATTCAACTCAGCAAGCCTAAAACCTTCATTTAAATTATCAGTTTTAATCCTGTTTTCTTTTTGTACTTTTTATTTATTGTACAAAAGAACTGTTCATTCGTCTTGTTGGTATAACCATTAAAACAAGTTGATCTGATTGTTTACAATTAAACGTAGTTTTTACACTAGATTTTCTACTTCTGTTTGCTAAGCAGGGTGATACTCTATAACTATACACTTTTTATTTAAGCAATTATATAATTTAACACATACTTATTAAGAGTCTTAATTTATATTTTTTCATTATGTTATAATGAATTTCTTTCTTAATAGAAAGTTAATTTTTTACTCATGATTTGTATCAAGTTGCTTTTGGATGGAAGTTGAAATTCAATTAAAACCATGCATTAATAGCATTTTTCATTTTTTATTTTTAGTTAAATAAAATGACCTTTAATGTGTTGTTTACATAGAGAAAAAAATCAAATTAAGTATTTCTGCTAGCCTTCTCTGCAAGTACTGACTGCAAATACTAGCATTTGGGGAATGGGGGAAGAGCAAATACCAGCATTCATTCCATTGTAAAGACTGAAAATGATATTGATAATCACTTAATATAGTACATGACATGTTGTACTATAATTATAATGCTTTTTTATACAACCATTACCTAATGACTGGAAGCTGATATCAGACAAATTCAAATTAGAAATGAGGCAGTTTTTTTGTTTGTTTGTTTGTTTTTTAACAAGGAGGATGATTAAACCACTGGAACAAATCTATAAGGGAAGTGGAGGATTCTCCATCTCTTGATGTCTTGATATCAACACTGATTAACTTTCAGGAAGTTATGCTTTAGACAAACACAAGTCTTGCTTTCGTCAAACAGAAGTTATTGGACTCAGTACAGGGATAGCTGGGAGAATTTTAATGGTCTGTGAGCTTGAGGAGGGTAGGCCCCCATTGATCTAATAGCTGCTTCTGGCCTTAAACGCTATGGCTCTATGAAAAGAGTTCCCCTCTCTGAGTCACTATATTAAAAAAAAAAGCCTTTAATGCCTTAAAGCAGGGATTGGCATCCTTTGGCACGCGGCCCATCAGGGAAATCCGCTGGTGGGCCAGGAGGGTTTGTTTACCTGCAGCGTCTGCAGGTTCGGCTGATCGCAGCTCCCACTGGCCGTGTTAAAGTTTATGAGGAAGGCAGTTTCAATTTTAATAGATTATAGAAACTTTAGGCCTTTACACAGGTTTTTAGATATATTTTTAAATAGGTTTATTTTGAAAAAGAAAAGGAACTTCTTTTAAATCATTTTTTATTTGAATTACATAAAACAAATCTGATATTTTATTTTATGATTTTTTAAATCACTGCATGGCCCATCCTCTGACCAAGCCCCACTACCTTTCCACGATTTCCCCATTGCTGTTATCTACACCAGGCTCTTAGGGGTCAGCCTGAGTGCAAAGGATGGGGATTTCCCACATCATGGCCACTAGTGAATCTCCACACTGGCCCAATTTGGATCCTAGGAGTGCAGAAGTTCTTGAGCTGGTCCTCCACATGGGGGGAAAAATAAAAGGAAAGCACAGGGCTTAAGCACACTGACATTCCTATATAGGATTTATATGGGACTTAAGTTACGTTCTACTTCTCTGCAGAAAACTGAACTTCAATCTATGCTGTTTTTCATCTCTAAATAATAATATTTCACTAGTGAAATCACAGAAAATAGTTTATATCAGACACTGGTATTCTCACCTTAATGAATCTTGTTAACAGACTGTTTTTATGTCGTGTACTGTAAATCAGGACCTCCACACTGTGTATAATTCAGGTGTAGGAAATGTAGTGCTTTCTGAACATGCTACACTGCAACAAAAGGTATCAAATAATAAAGAACCCTTTCAATGTCAAAATAATGCAATCCTTTTATGAGTATTAAAAAAAAACATTTAGGAGGATGTACTGTAGAAAAAGACACAAGCAGGCTTTGAATGAAGAGCTGGACTATGAATCATCCCTCCTCCACACACACACACACACACACACACACACACACACACACACACACACACAAAGACTATGGAGAATAAAAATGAATAATCCAAAAACAAACAATGGATTTTTCATTCCTACTCTCAGGCAGACATAAATTCTGCAAACGTTTGTTTTCTTTTGAAATATGTAAATATCTTTTGGTTATCAGGATGAAGAGGAGCTGACAGATAAGAGGAGGGAAGGAAAGGAGCTGAACAGGAAACATGATAAATTGAGAAATATGGTAACAAGAAAAAACAATCTCTCTGTGAATGTATGCCAACATTTAAGGTGTCCTTTAGACCTTCCCATTCCAATTGTACCTTATCTAAAGGTGCAGTGGTTTCAGATCTTTCCAACAATTTTTTTTTACATTTTTCCTAGGGAGCATGTCTGCTTCTGTAACCTTGGCACACTCTGTATCACCTTGCACACACAGTATCAACCTCCAATGAGTCAGACCCTACAAAATTCACCAGGGTCCCCTCTCTGTTCTATGTTTAAGACTAACGTTAACGTAAATGTTTAACATTAACCTCAGCTGGACAGAATGTGAATTTGGATTCCCCTTGTTTACAGAATTCTCTTCTCAGTGAAGCCACATGAGTAATAATTTTGGGGGAACCTCTTGTTGGGCCAGGAACCAATAATTAGGGTTACTATGAGGATTCTGGTATTGGAGAGGAGAGGACTTCTCTCCCACACACCTTCTCCTATTCCCAGGGACAAAATGGGGAGCTGCTTTTACTCTTTGTGGATTTTGCTCCCTGGTAAGACTTGCCTGTATCTACAAAGTCAGCTGATTCAACAGTAGCTTCTGCTGATCCTGGACTTCTCTCCCACACTGCAGTTCACACTTCTTTACTGCAAACCTCAAATAACTGCTCTTGAGCAATTAAATCAACCAAATGGTGTTTGCCCCTTTACTCTAAATCCACTTTTTCAAACAATCCACCATTTTATGCACAAATCCCCTATGATTTATCTGATCAACCTTTCTAAAGTTCCTGAATTTGAGGTGATATATTTCTGGTGTACTCTGAAACAGTTTTAACAGAGACATTTTTAAAACATCATATTTTCATTGCTTCAATTACATCCATATATTAAACACCCGTAACACTTTATCCCTCATCTTAGAGAGCAGGATGGTCATTCTTTAGCTCCCAGGAATGTTCTGAATGCTGCAGAGTCTTTTAAAGATGGCCAGATATTCCTCACTACAATCAGTTTCCTTATAACAGGGCACAATTTGTCCCAGCTGGCTGGCTTTTGGAGAGGATTGATTAATGCCTGAGGGTTCTGAATCTGTGCCTCCAGCAACCTGTGTTCATGTTCTCTTTCCTCACATTTAATGTCTTCCAGCTCCAGAGTTCCTTGGTGGGCTGTTTCTTGCACTGATCTCTCAGCCTCTTTCACGCTTTGGCTTTCGGTTCAGCTTCTCACCTCAGGTGTTCCTGTTCCTTGTCCCCTTTCTCGGTCTCCAGCTTCTGCAACTATATCTCAGCCAGTTTAATTTGCATGACTGTCTGGCCAGGGGCTGTGTCTTTGACCTGGAGTCCTTTTGATAGATCAAGTTGTTCTTTTTGCTTACCTTTATACTTTTTTTTTGTTCTATTTCTGTCACCTGTAATAAACACACAGAAAAAAACCCTAACTTTTCTTTCATCTGTTGCCAAACTTCTCATTTGTGAGTCTCTTAAAAATCTACTTTATCAGTGCTTGGAGTGTGACATTCAATTAAACATCAAATAGTGTATAAATCTTGTCAAGACTACACCACTATGGCACTTTCTTGGGGTGTCCAGGTCTGAGAATCACCATGTTACCTGTCCCCTCTTCATTGTGAGGGGGGATATTTTTTGTGGTATGTGGTTGTCAGCTCCTTGACACTGCCAACCAGTCAAACACTCAAGCACTCTCCTCTGGGCTCAGCCAGCCTCTACTTTGTCATGCATAAAAACTCTTGGTGTACTCCACTCCCCAGACTACTTAAAAGAATCCCCCCAGCTCCTTCAATGGACACTCACAGTAATTACCAGGTTTGCTATTCCCAAGAGAATAGTACAGCCCACCCCACGGCTTGGGTATTTCAACTGAGTATTAGCTCTAATATAGCAACATAGCACCATAAATCCATTTATAGTAAAAACAAATATTAGTTTATTAATGTGAAGTTCCCCTGGTGTTATCTGGACCGGTGATCTCCTAGGTCACTCCAATCCTCGACTCTGGGACCCAGCCTTACCCTGCTCTGCTGTGAGAACCCCCACTCCCGGGCTGTTCACGCACAGTCTCTAGCATGTAAGCTGTTCCTAGGTATGTGAGTGAGCACTTTTGGCCATCCGCTGCTTTGATTGTGCAACTGAATTACACTAGTCAGTATCTCCGGTCCCAGACATAACCCTAGGAACCTCCGTCTTGCAGTGTCCAGTTATGCCCACTGGACGCTGCAAACTTATATGAGTTCATCAATTTAACAAAGAAATTGATATGTACCAGGCTTGTTATCCCAAGGGGAGTCTCTGACATGCTTCAAACCAAACACACTGTTTCAGGTAGAATAAACAAACCAATTTATTAACTACAAAAGATAGATTTTAAGTGATTATAAGTCAAAGCACAAGAAGTCAGACTTGGTCAAATGAAATACAGGTCTGTCGCATCTTAGGCGCATTTAACATGCGTGATTTCAGCTTTACGCAGTCGGCAAAAAAAAAAAAAGAAGAGAAAAATAATAAATTAAATACTGTTTCTGTAGTGCGGGCAATTCCACCCACCATTACACTCAATGTAATCTTAACTATACGCAATTTTCTCTTTAGGCGCTGACTGCGGAACGTAACCCCAGCGTAAGATGAGACAGACCTGTAAAAGCAAAATGCATTCTAAACTGATCTTAACACTTTCAGTGCCCTTACAAACTTAGATGCTTCTCACCACAAGCTGGCTGGTTGCCCTTCAGCCAGTCTCTCCCCTTTGATCAGCGCTTCAGTTGCTTGGTGGTGGTGTCAGTAGATGGAGGTGGAAGAAAGAGAGCATGGCAAACGTCTCTCCCTTTTATCATGTTCATTCTTCCCTCTTGGCTTTGCCCCTCGCCCTTCAGAGTCAGGTAAGCATTACCTCATCATAGTACCAAACTGACCAAGGGAAAGGGGGTGACTCACTCGAGAGTCCAACAGATCCTTTGTTGTTGCCTAGGCCAATGTCCTTTGTTCCTGTGAGGCTGGGCTGGGTTTGTCCCATACATGCCCTGATGAGGTGTGAACTGCCTCTCTGCTCCTGGAGAGTTTTGCCTGGGCTTGTTTTAAGCCATGAGGACACATTTTAAGGCTCATAACTATCTACATGAAATTACAACCTATAACATTACTATAACAACAATGCTCACTGCATCATGAGCCTTCCAAAGGGGGTTCCAAAGAGGATGGATCTTGACTGTTCTCAGTGGTAGCAGATGTCAGAACAAGGAGTAATGGTCTCAAGTTGCAGTGGGGGAGGTTTAGGTTGGATATTAGGAAAAACTTTTTTACTAGGAGGGTGGTGAAACATTGGAATGGGTTATCTAGAGAGGTGGTGGAATCTCCTTCCTTAGAGGTTTTTAAGGTCAGGCTTGACAAAGCCCTGGCTGGGATGATTTAGTTGGGGATTGGTCCTGCTTTGAGCAGGGGGTTGGACTAGATGACCTCCTGAGGTCCCTTCCAACCCTGGTATTCTATGATTCTATGATTCTTCCAAAGATGCCCAACATGACAAACTTTGCATTGGATACCTCACAATCATTTTATAAGGATGAACATGGGGGTGCAGGGTGTTCCCCCGAGGTACAGAGTGTGACAATTAAGAAAGGTAAAGATTTAAGACATAGTGAGCAAAGATAATAACAACGGGTTTCAAATAAAATGAAAGTATAACGTGCTTCTGTTACAACTTCAACTTAACAGGCTAACCTTGTCTCAAGCAATTTCTCACCTATGCTCTTCCTTGCAGTATTTCAATCTAGGTTTGTTGAGATCCTGTTTTCCTGGGTGTAACTATACTACCCTGTTACCACCTCAAATGCAGGATAAAGAAGGATCCTTGTGCCCTCCTCTTATACCCAAATGTCATTGTTTTTGATTCCCTCTGCTACCCTTTCTGGGGTGTTGGCTATAAGGCTATAATAGTCTTCTACTATTCCTGTTTCTTTACATCCCTGTTGCACATTTTTTTTCTGTTGATTTTCACATGTAGATCAGGCCTCTGTTGTGCTGGCTTTATAGTGCTTAATTTACATATGAACTGAGACAGGTGATTCCACACCCCTTTGTCTGGGAAAACCAGTTTGCCAACCCTGCTTGGGACACAGATTCTAAAACACATTCTCAAGACATATATACAACTTATCACCCATACATACATCACCCAATGATTATGAGGATCAGTATAACAAACATAAGCTTCCATTAGACTTGAGACTTCACTCAACCCTTTTTGGGTAAATACTATGACAGAAGTTTGTTAGGTGTAGAGAGTTTGTCAGTTTCTCTTACAAAACAGCAAACCCTTTAGCAGTTGGCAGTTTGGTTCTTAAGGCCACATTCCCAATATGAAATTTCACTAGAGTATGAAAAATTCTCTCCTCTTTTCTCTGAAACTGAGCTGAAAGGGATGGGCTTTGATCATTTGGGTACTGCTTAATCCCTCATGATTCCCATTCTGGTCCATTTTCTTTTGCTTTCTGATACATGACAGTATGTTTCAACACATTGCTATTGTCCTAAGAATATGTTGGATGAAACCAGATCAAGTCCAGTGTCCTGTCTCCAACATTAGCCTGAACCAGCTGCCTCAGAGGATAGTGTAAAAACCCCACAGTGGGCAAATATAGAATAATCTGCCCCCAACACACACACACATAAATCGCACCCTGATCCTAGAAATAAGAGATTGTCTTAAACCCTGAAGCACAAATTTTAATATCACTTCCAAGAGATGTACTGTCATTAATTATCATAACTCTGGATATTCTTGATATCCATATAAATATACAATCCCTTTTTTAATCTGAATTCTTGGTCTCATCAATGTCCTGTGACAATTTATCCCACAGCTTAATCGCACATTCTGTGAAAAAGTATTTCCATTTATCAGTTTTGAATTTCCCACATTTAATTTAATTGAATGTTCTCTTGTAACTGTTATGAAACAGCAGCTCTCAACCTACCTTCTCCAAACAATTCGTTATTGTCAATATATTTGTCATGTCCCCTTTTATTTGTCCATTTTCACAGAGCTTTACTTATCAGTCACCAATTCTGATGTTCTTCTTTCCACATATGCACACAGGTGAACAGGACAGAAATTTAGCAAGCTGTCTGAACCCCAATGGGTAAGACCTGCATGGGTCTAAAGATAGCAGCGTTTGATTATAAATCTCCAAAAGAGGAACACAAACATTTATTAGATTGTGTGTTTTCCCTAATGTGGTATCAACTGTATTTATGATTACATGTATTCTGAGCTCTAATTCTGAAGTGGTCTTTCTGAGATTTTGGGAGAATAATGCAGATTAAGTGAATAATAGGTACATCAAAACTGAAAAATAACTCTTTACTTGTGTATCAGAAAAAAATAGTTTATTTCTCTGATGATAATTTATACAATTCTTATCATTTATATAATTACATTTAATTTACTTTCAACAAAATATATTTTAGAGGGCAGGCAACTCTTTTAGAGCATCAAACTCTGCTAACCCTAAATCCCCAGTATTCACTTTCCTGTTACATCAGTTGGGATTTGTAAAATTCTTCCTGTTCTTGATTGAACTAAGGACTAAGGTTTCAAAGGTTATTTTGAACACAGATATAATAAAATTCTAAAGTAATTTCAGCAACCTTGCACATTATACTCATATCACATTAAATGTCAGAATCATAAAGAAAAGGATTTAAGATTAGGTCACATTATTTATTTTTTATTTGCTAGAATCAACATTTTACAACAGAAAACTCTATTTGTGAAAGTTTTCCAACCAGCTCTGCTTAGCATACGGTAGTCTCATAATCCCCAAAGGACTAAGATTAGTTTTATGTCACCATTACACTTCACCCCAAGTGTGCTATACACTCCTCAGACATAGTCCACTGAATCTTGCTTTCTTCCTCAACCCTGAGGTGATGTTTGATGTTTTATTTCATTTTATAAAATGAACTACAGCACAGATGACAAAACAGAGGGGGACAGCTCTTAGTGTAAATTTAACTAAAGAAGACAGATTGACTCACAAAATGAGTTATTTCAACTTGATTGTTATTAAAAATAGCAATTTCTAGGATAAACAAATGTACAATATAAAGATGTGCAGACACATTCAGTCACAATGAGGTCTAGCAGGACAAAAAATTGCTTTCTTTATTGTAGTACTCCCATAGACAATAATATGTTCATCTGGAAATGGCTCCAGTAAATTGATAAAAGATTGCAGTATTCTTTGTAGTTAAATTATGCATCAGTGAAAAGGGAAAGGCTGGAAGTCTGGAATTAGTTTTCTGTTCTAATTCTGCAAATTATTAGAAGGAATATGTTTTCTATTGGATTTGCAAGTACTATAAATTTATGCAATCAGCATGCAGCCATCATGCACAAAACAGCTGAGAAGCGCAATAACCTGTAGATTAATGTTCAATATCACAATTTGATCTAATTTTTCCTTCTACACAAGATTCATGCTTAGTAATAGTTAATCAGCATCTGACATGTTTTATGGATGCTGTCTCCTGAAGCATCCCTTTTAAAGAACTGTTCATTCAATCTCCTGTCCTTGTGGGGAATTATAATTCTATTTTTGTGAACACTGGGAAAAAAAAAATTCAGATCCTACCTAACAGAATCCTCTAATGTTTACAAATGTTTTCAAAGCGTTAACATCCTCCATGGCTCATTATTTATCACTGTAGATGTACTTGTGCTAATGTTTCCATCTAGGTGGCACAATTCAAGATTTCATCCTGTTTGAATGCAGCTGGTGTACTTGAAAATGCTGCCTAACTTTTGCACATAATTAAATTCAGTACGTGAAGTCTATGCCACATTACAAAAGCAAACAGGATGTTTACCAGGGCACTGCAGCATAAACATATGTTTTTAATTCTCTAGAAATGAATTATTGTAATATTATTTCAAAAGCAAGGCCTGTGTCATGCCATCAGTTCTTAAGCAAAACTCCCCATTGAGAATTCTGATTAAAAATTGATAGCATTATATGGTCCCCTACAAATTACTTGTTAATATACATTTTATATTTAAAAAGCCTCTGCAAGTATGTATAATAATTAGAAATGGGATGAAAAAACTCTTAGCTTGAACCACAAAAGCTGGGAGAAAGCACAGAACAGACTGTATTAAGTTAAATTGGACTTACTCACCAAAAATATGTAACTTTTGGAAAATTGGATACATATAGGGCCAGATCCTCAGCTGGTGTAAAGTCAATAGAGCGATGCTGATTTACCCCAGATGACTATCTGGCTCTACCTCTATGGAATTGTAAAACAACAAGATGAAGCAACCTCACTATCTGAGTTATTCTATGTTGGGAGGTTTGTATTTGTTATTGTAGTCCAAGGTTTATCAAACTATGGCCTAAGAGCCAAACCTTGTCCACTGCCTTTTTAAATGTTGCCTGTATGGTGAAGGGAGCATAATCAGCTTGTTCAGTTGCCCATGGACTCCCCTCTTTTTCCCTCCCTCTTCCCTTTTCTCCCCTTCCTTGTCCCCACTATCTGGCATTTTCACTCCTGCTGACATAAACATTGGTCCACAAACACCTTCGTGCTCTATCCCATGCCATCGCTTATACCTGGGAAAAGGTCTCAATTTTTATAAAGCCAACACCTTATTTACCATCTAGTCCCTCCTCAAACCTTATCTCTGCAATCGTGCATAGAGAAAAGTATCATCTGATAACAGCTAGGCCGGGGGCAAGTTGAAATTACTGCTTTTGGTTTGCTTACAGTATGCACACAAACAGGGCCGTCCTTAGGATTTATGGGGCCCTACGCAGTATTATGAAACTGGTGCCCCTATGCCCAACGGTAGCCCAGACTTGCAGCCCTGGGGGGCGGGAGGGATGAGGCAACAAAAGATACTGAGCCACCCGGCCCACTTCACGGCGGTGGAGGGTCACAGTTTCCCGCAGAGACCCCCGTACTCTCTCCCTCACACAGAATGTGCAGCGCTGGCACATTCAGCTCTGTGAATATGGACCCTGCCTAAGGAGACTGCAGTGCACACAGGGTGTGCAGGAACCAACCCGCTCTTACCTGCTGTCATGGTGGGTGAAGCTGCTGCTTGGGGAGGCTAGCTCCTCAGCCCACCTGTGGCCCTGCCCACACTCACCACTGCTCTGCCCCAGGCCCTGCCCCCACTCTGCCTAGGCGTCGCCCTCTCCCCACTGTCTCCCTCCTCTCTTTCCTCCCCCTCCCTGATCACCCCCTTCCAGCCAAATCCCTGAACCCAAATGAAGCAAATAACATTTGAAAAAAGCACTTTTCTGCAATTTCTTTCTAAACAAAATGAACCATGTTTTCCACTGCATGCCCGATGGTGAAGACTGGACATGCAGAAGATACCTAATTACAAGCACTAAATTTGTGAATAAAAAAATGTCAGTCACAGGGTTTTTTTTATTCCCTGAAGTTTGTCAGAGATTTATTTGCAAAAACTTTGTAGTAAGGGCAAGTCAGCTATCCTGCTGAATACAACATTAAATATTATAGACTACATGATCCAGCTCTTCTGTTTTACATTTTCTTAATGAGTATTTCTAAGCTGATTTTATATTTTAAATGTACTCTTTAGCCTTCATAAAGTAATCATTCCATATTATTACATATTTAACTCACTGAAACAAAGACATTCTTTTAAATTAATCAGTCACAGAGGTTTAGTGTGTTCATAACAATGTTCATTGCTTTTAGAAAAAGCGAACACTAATTTACTTTCTGTGATCTCCATAAGAATAGACATGTTTATGAAATTTCACCAACTTTAAAAAATATGTTTCCAAAGATTTTAGGCATAACAAAAGATTTTATATCTTACTAAGGTACTGATTTTGCTGGAGGGTTCTCTTAAAACTAGTTAATCAAATAGTCAGAAGTAAAGAAGGGGAAACTTCTTTGTCCAGCTATGTGGAAGGAAAGGGGTGTTTTCCCTTTAAGGGCTCTCTTCAACAGGGGGGTGAAGGGAGAAAGGGATGGACAGAAAGGACAGGAAGACTTTAGAAGCAATTTTTTTGTACTATAGTCATTAAAATTAAAATGTGTATTTTAGATAAGGGTGGTCTTCTGAAGGATTTATTAAAAAAAATATCTGTCTGAACCCTAACCCTGACCCTCTTCCTGAGCCCTGAACCCTTCCAGCACCCCAAACACCTTATCCCCAGTCCCAGCCAGAGCCCTCATCCACCCCAACCATCTGCCCCAGCCCTGAGCCCCTCCCACACTCCAAACTGCTCATTCCCAGCCCCAGCCAGAGCCCTCACCCCTACTCTCGCCCTGAGCCCCTCCCACACTCCAAACACCTCATCTGCAGCCACAACCCACATCCCTCACCCCTGCACCCCTTCCCTCTACAACCCTTCTATCCTCAAACTCCCTCCCAGAACCTGCACCCCCTCCCTCCGCACCCCCTCCCATCCCCAAACTCCCTTCCAGAGCCTGCACCCCAATCCCCTGCCCCAGCCTCGGGCCTACACCCCAGACCTCCTCCCTCACCCAAACTCCCTCCCAGAGCCTTGGGCAGGTGAACACGTTCGGGGATCGATATATTGCGTCTTAACGAGACACAATATATCGATCCCGGATAAATCGATTGCTACCCACCGATATGGCGGGTAGTAAAGACATACCCTAATATTAAGGCCATCTTTAAATCACAGGCTTTTGAAGACTTACGGCAGGAAATTATTCTTCAAGATCTCATACACTAGACCTGCAACAACAGAGAACATCATGTCACCATCCTCTCGGATATCTAGAGATTATGCAACATAATTTGGGTTTAAAATGGGTTCTGAATTACCTTAATCTTTGTTTTTTGTTTGCTGCTTTCATAGGCATATCACTAGATTCAAATATGGGAGTTTTCTAATATTTCATCTCTATGTGTTGACATTCAGCTAGTGGAATTCCACCAGGAATTAATTTCACTTCTGATTCAGATTTAGCATTTGGAAAGGAATATATATATATATATATATATATATGAGATTAACAGACTGTTTTTACTCCCTTATTATCTGAGGAAATATAACTTCAAAGTTTATATATAAAAAAGACAAGGCAGGTGAGGTAATATATTTTATTGGACCAACATCTGTTGGTGGAATGTACAAGCTTTTGAGCTAAACAGCTCCTTTTCAGGTCTGAGGAAGAAAGCACAGTGTGTGAGCTAATAGAAGTTGGGATAGATTGTTAAATAGAAGGGCTAACAGGTGTGGGAGGTGGTCACCTGAAATGAAGTTTTGCAGTTGGACTGTTATGCATAAAGGATATGAAGTGGGAATTAAAGGTAGGAAGGACTGTGGTATGTTACAAATTGTAGTAATGAGCCATAAACGAGTGTCCCTGTTAAATCCATGGATTTTGGTATCTAGTAGAGTTTTGAATGTAAGTTCCCAGGCTTATCTTTTGAAGGTGTTGCGCAGGATTCCTTTGAGGACCAGTGTTGAACGAACAGATATGGAGTGATCGCTTTTTGAAAAAGCGTTAACCCAGAGGTGATGGCGGGTTTTTGTCTTTTATCATATTTCTGTGTGAGTTCATTCAAGAGCATAGTTCATTCGAGATTGTCTGGTTTCACCCACATAGCTATTATTGGGACATTTGATGCACTGGATGTTGTGATAACCACATCTTCAGATATACCACATGTGTAGGACCCATGAATCCTGAAGGGTGAGTTCTGTTGTGCTGTGTATCTTCCACCAACAGAAGTTGCTCCAATAACAGATACTACCTCACCTGCTTTGTCTCGCTCATATTCTGGGATGAAAATGGTTACAACAACACTGCAAACAAAGTTTAGATATATTTAGAACTAAATATTCATATATGACTTGGGAATAGGATGGCAATATTTTAGGGTGACAGAATTATGCAAAGCTATGGTTTAGTAGTGAGAGATGCACCATCAGAAAGTGTAGCACACACAGCTGGATGATCCTCCAAAAAGCAGAACTCCTCCTCAGCGTCCAGTGACTGCAATGGGAATTAAGAGGGCTCGGAACCTTGCAGGATTGGGCCCTGGAAAAGAGGAATAATAATCTAAATTTAGAGCTGAAGATTTACCACTCCTAACTGTTTCAATCATGCAGAAGACAATAGAAGGAGGCAGGAATATCTAGGTTCAGTGAGCAAGGGATTTTTATAACATTTGCACTGCAAACATAAGATCAAGAAAAATATATTTTCCAGTCAGTAGATCAAGAAAAACTCAGAATGGAGAAAAGTAATCATCCTAAATTTTGCTGCATCCTTCGATTTTTTTTCCTGTTGCTTTGCATCAAGGTAAATGAAAGTTCATATGAGAATACAAGTTGCTGTATCCAAACATGTACACTTCTCATTTTCTCAGTGTAATATCTTTTAATTTAATGTCAAGTCAGAAAATGTCAAGAGAGAACAAAAGAAGACAAATAAGTTGTGCTTGCTTTTCCTTAAGGAAGGAATATCACAGAAGGGGTAAGAAACCCTGCTATCCCTAAGGAAAGGCAAACAACACAAAATGGCAAAGCCTGTAGTTTTTGTCTTGTCTGGCAAGAGCTCAAAAATCTGCTTTTGTATCGAAGTGTCTCAAGACAGCAGGCTTTAGTATGGTAACCCAGACTTTGGAAATGCCTTCAAGGGCTCTTTTCACAATAGTGTTATCAGTCTACATCTGAGAGTTCTTCCTATATTTGAACAGCATGCATCACTTGGGTGCATATGAAATTCAACCATAAATATATTATCACCATTATCACTCCTACTACAAATAATTATTTATTGAGTGCCAGTAGAGTTCTTGGCCCTAAACAAATGAAAGAGGAAAACATGGTCCATACCCTGAGGAGTTTACAATGCAATGCAAAAATAGACAATACAGTTTATTATCATACATGCAATATGCATTCTCCCAAACTTATCTTATATTAGGCATGGCAGGAAACATAAATTCAAGTTCTGAATCTGATCAGAATGCAAAAGGAGAACCAGAAGCCTGTAATTTAGCACAGAGGTAACAGACAGACAGATAGGTGGGTCCTTTACATTGTGCCTCCTGTGAGGTGCTAGGTACCATCAGCTCTCATTGACTTTTTATATTTTTTTTATTTTACTTTTGAATCAGGGGGCTGATAAGACTGAGACTTATCTTGAAGGCCATATGGAATGTTGCATAGTTGCACCATCCCAGAAGAAACTCCAGGAAGGTATTTTGACACAGAATTGCTCTCTGAGGAACGATTCCCAGAGATACTGTTTTGTACAAGGGGAGAGAAAGGAGTGGATATGCTGCACCAACCTATTACCTGACAAAGTATACTCCCTGCTGCCTATGTACAAATCTGCTGGCATATGTGTTTGGAGGGGGGCAGAACTGTGGATATACTTATTCCTCACCCCACCCTTTCTATCCTCTCTTCTCTGCTCCCATGGTGGTCTACAGCCAAACGCTGAGGTACAACTACATCTGCTCCAACCCCTCAGACGGAGACCAATACCTACAAGATACCATGACCACACAAGGAAATAAAGAAACAAATCAACAGAGCCAGATGTGTACCCAGAAGCTTCCTGCTACAAGACAGGCCCAAAAAAGAAACCAACAGAACTCCACTGGCCATCACCTACAGTCCTCAGCTTAAATCTCTCCAATGCATCATCAGTGATCTACAACCCATCTTGGACAATGATCCCTCACTTTCACAGACCTTGGGAGGCAGGCCAGTCCTCGCCCACAGACAACCCACCAACCTTAAGCATATTCTCACCAGCAACCACGCACCGTACCATAACAACTCTAACTCAGGAACCAATCCATGCAACAAACCTCAATGTGAACTCTGCCCACATATCTACACCAGCAACACCATCACAGGACCTAACCAGATCAGCTACAACATCACTGGCTCATTCACCTGCACGTCCACCAATGTTATATATGCCATCATATGCCAGCAATGACCCTCTGCTATGTACAGTGGCCAAACTGGACGGTCACTACGCAAGAGGATAAATGGACACAAGTCAGATATCAGGAATGGCAATATACAAAAACCTATAGGAGAACACTTCAACCTCCCTGGCCACACAATAGCAGATGTAAAGGTAGCAGCAAAAAACCTTCAGGACCAGACTCTAAAGAGAAACTGCTGAGCTCCAGTTCATTTGCAAATTTGACACCATCAGATCAGGATTAAACAAAGACTGTGAATGGCTATCCAACTACAGAAGCAGTTTCTCCTCCCTTGGTGTTCACACCTCAACCTTGTTATCTCCATACTGATTTATACCTGCCTCTGGAAATTTCCATTACTTGCGTCTGATGAAGTGGGCATTCACCCATGAAAGCTTGTGCTCCAATACTTCTGTTAGTCTTAAAGGTGCCACAGGACCCTCTGTTGCTTTTTACAGATTCAGACTAACACGGCTACCCCTCTGATATTAAAACAAGTCATTGACTGTGTGGTTGATGTGTAAATACCTTTAGTTTTTCTTGGATGGTAAGAACTAGTTTTGGTCTGTTCTCTTGTTCATCACATAAACCTCATTCGATTATTTTTCATAACTGGAAAAATCCCTTACAACTGGTGTTGCTAAGCATGTGCTCGCTCTCATACTGAAGTTTTAAAATCACTATTGACATTTAAATATTTAACTTCAAATATTCATGAAGCTTTCAAGCTTAATCTAAACTAACAAGTAAATTGTGCTACTGTGATTCTGTCTGTGGTGTATTTGTGTGTGAATGCGGCACTTAATCCCACAAAGTTTGCATTTTTGCCCTACACACTAGCCAAAATTAGCCAAGCTGAGGCTGAATCTTCAATCTCCTCCATAACAATTGGTCTTGTTACTTTTACAAATTACAAGCAAAAATAATATTCAATGAAATTTTGATATTGTTGTTATTATTTATTTTATGGGCTAGATTGTGACCAGTGCTTATGCAAATGAAGCCTGGCCATGGCTCACTTGCCCAGCTCTGCAAAGGATATCCAGATCTGTAGACCTTGTGCTTGAGAGTTTGCTGGAGCTACTACCGAGATGTTCCCTGTCACAGTGTAGCTGACGATTCTAAAGGGAGACAGGTCTCAGCCCACCTGTGATACAACTATTTTCCTCCCCAGGTGAAGAGAATGAATTAAGTCATGTGGCTGATGGTCATGCAACTAAACCAGGCCCCTGTGGGGAGTAGAAAAGCAAATGTTTGTGGACAGCCAAAGGGGAGATAGCAGGGTGAATCTGTAGGAAGACAGTGTCTCCTGCAGTGATCCCTGAGGATAGGAGCTGTGGCTGGGTGGAAAGTCCTGACTGCAAGCTGCAAGTTTTGTTGTCTTTTTGGGGAGAAGGTAATACAGGTGAGCTAGGTCTTGTATCTTCTCCAGTGGCTCAGAGAGCAGTAAGAGACAGTACTTCCAGGAGTTCTAGATTAAGGCTAGGATGGATGATTTGTGTTTATTTTTGAACTTTATGTTAATGAAACAGACCCTAGGGAGGGCTGTTGTTATTTGCTTGGGGAAAGAAGTTTATGTGTGGAGCCTAGAAGATGGGACAGTGAAACAGGATATTGCAGACTCACTGGTGGCCACAAGGGGGCATTTGGGAAGTGGCTGCTTTTGTTTCACTCCCCCATAGGAAAAACAATGAGGAGTCCTTGTGGCACCTTAGAGACTAAAAAAAAAAAAATATTTGGGCATAAGCTTTTGTGGGCTAGAACCCACTTCATCAGCTGCATGGAGTGGAAAATACAGTAGCAGGTATATATATATATATATATATATATATATATATATATATATATATATATATACACACACACACACATAGTTCATGAGAAGATGGGAGTTGCCTTTACCAAGTGGAGGATCAGTCTAACAAGACAATTCAATTAACAGTAGAATACCAAGAGAGGAAAAATCACCTTTGTAGTGGTAATGAGGGTGGCCCATTTCAAACAGTTGACAAGAAGGTGTGAGTAACATTAGGAGGAAATTAGTATGGTAAAATTAGTTTTTGTAATGACCCATCCTCTCCCAGTCTCTATTCAGGCCCAATTTGATGGTGTCCAGTTTGCAAATTAATTCCAGTTCCGCAATTTCACGCTGGAGTCTGTTTTTGAAGTTTTTTTGTTGAAGAATTGCCACTTTTAAGTCTGTTATTGAGTGACCAGGGAGGTTGAAGTGTTCTCCAACTGGTTTTTGAATGTTATAATTCCTGATGTCAGATGTGTGTTCATTTATTCTTTTCCTTGGGAGATAGGCCAGTCCTCGCTTACAGACAGCCCCCCAACCTGAAGCAAATACTCACCACCTACATACAACACAACAAACACACTAACCCGGGAACTAAACCCTGCAACAAACCCCAGTGCCAACTCTGTCACATATCTATTCAAGGATCACCATTTTAGGACCTAACCACTTCAGCCACACCATCAGGGGATCATTCACGTGCACATATACCAATGTGATATATGCCATGTGCCAGCAATGCCCCTCTGCCATATACATTGGCCAAACTAGACAGTCTCTTTACTCCTTAAAGAAATGTTACCTGTCACTCTCCCACAGCACAACCAGAATACTGCAGGAGGCAATCTGCCTTTATGAGACAGAATACCTCTCTGTGTTTCCCTTGGAGTCATGTGGCTTCATACCATCTATTACTACAAGCTGTGGCTACCTACCACAGTCTATTTTGGATAGGGGCAGCCCATTCATATAGGCAAACTAGGTGGTCGCCTAGGGTGCCAAGTTAAATGGGTCACCAAATTAGAGGGAAAAAATCAAATAAAAAATAAATAAAATAAAATAAAGAAAAAGATGGAAAAATACAATTAAAATAACAAAGATGTTATTATTTCAATTCCTCTGTCCATACGGAGGGAATATGAATTATAATTCATTTCTCTACATTTCTGAGAATTAAGATGTCAAATCTTTTATTTACTGCAAAAATAAATAATATTTTAGTGATTTTTTTTCAATTTGCGACATGGAGTCAAGATGACCCACTCCACAATTTTAATAAGCAATAACTCAGCCACAATGAAACACATCTCCGAGCAGCAAGAGTGATGCTAGTGACACCTAACTCGACTATACATCAAGGTTACATAGACGGAAATTCATGTAGAGCGGAGATATCGCGAGTTGATACGTGTAAAACGATCATTTTAACACACGTCGCAGGTTAGCTCACATCCGCACGGAAGCAGTTTGGAATTCATCGAAACTGGTTACAATATTCAGTGTCAGAGGACTCTGTGTTTTGCTTTTGCTGCAAGTTGTTTAGAAATCAAGCAATTGGTACATCACTTACTGAAAATGATTCGAAGGACTGGAAAAACATATCTTCAATTCTCTCTTCACATGAAAGAAGTACAGAACATTTGGAATGTTTTCAAAATTGGAAAGAACTGGAATTACAATTGAAAAAAGGAAAAAACTATTGAAGAAAATGTACGTGTGATCAAGGAAAAAGAAGAATATTGGTAACAAATATTAGAGTGTCTGATTGCTTTAGTGGCCACGGTAGAAATGAAAAATTACACTCTAGATAATGGAAACTTTTGAAAATTTGTTGAATACCTATCTTTGTTTGATCCAGTCATGAAGGAGCATCTACATAAATTAACTGATCATGAAACACAGGTTAATTACTTAGGAAAAAATTTGCAGAATGAACTGATTCAAATCCTAGCAAATGCCATTAAAAAGAAAATTGTAGAAGCTATCCATTCTGCAAAATACTTTTCAATAATACTGGACTGTACACCAGATGTGAGTCATGTTGGACAAATGACGATGATAATTTGTTTTGTGGATATGGAAAAGTCTGCAGATGAAGATAATGTTGAAGTGCTTATAAAGGAACATTTTGGGGGATTCGTACCACTAAAGGAGATGACTGGAGCATATTGGACTGAAACTATTCTACAAGAGCTTGAAACAATGTCATTATCTGTTGAAAACTTACGTGGCCAAGGCTATAAAAATGGGAGTAATATGAAGGGTAAAGACAATGGTGTGCAAAGGAAAATGATGGAAATCAATCCTAGGGCCTTTTTCGTTCCTTGCAGTGCACATTCTCTGAATTTGGTTGTCAATGATGCTGCTAGATGCTGTTTGGAAGCAAGCAGATTCTTTGAGCTGGTGCATCGTGTTTATGTGTTTTTCTCAGGTTCAATATGCTGTTGGGAGATTCTGACTCGCCATGTGAATTCTCTAATTGTGAAACCATTTAGTCAGACAAGATGGGAGAGTCGCATTAATTCTTTGAAGCCTCTTTGCTGTGAACTTGGAAACATTTAAGATGCCCTAATTGAAATTTCTGATGATACTACCACCTTTACTGGATCATCTGGCAATAGGCACGTTCAGATGCAGAAGCTCTTGCAAATGGCCTTTCCAAGTTCAAATTTGAGATTTCACTCATTTAGTGGTATAATATCCTTTTGAAATTAACCTCACTAGTAAGCAGCTTCAGGAAAAGAACTTGAACATACATTCTGCTATTCAAAAACTGAAGCAAACTAAAAATATTCTAGAGGAATTCAGAAGTGATGAATGGTTTGAAAGAACACTAGTAGATTTTCTCGAGCTTGCTAAAGAAATAGACGATCCGACAGAATTTGAACCAAAGCCAGTTCACATTCAGCAAAAGAAACAGCAGTTTTCGTGTGAAGAACGAGACACACCCATTCAGAACCCAAAACAAAGGTTCAAAGTTCATTTCTACTTCACAGTCATTGATATTGCTATTCACTCAGTTGACGAAAGATTTCAACAGATGCAGCAGCTACAGTCAGTATTTGGCTTTCTATATGATATCCACAGCTTCCAAAGAAAACAGCAAAACTGATAAGAGAATTTTGTATAAAACTGGAGTTGGCATTGACTCATGAAAATTCAAAAGACATTGATGCTACAGATTTGTGTAGTGGTGCAACAATGGTGCAAGAGAGACTTGTTGGACTTGCCACAATGTCAATAGAGCATGAAATAGCTGGAAACTGGATCTAAAAGAACTAGTGACTGAATTTTCAAAACTTAAAGCAAGAAAACACATGTTTTAAGAGCACAAAGTGTTTTTTATTTGGAGTGTTTTGTAAATATAGGTTAAAGTTCATTGAAAAGTTTTCTTATTTCTTTCTATATTGGATGTGGTGGTAATGGCAGTTAAAGCAGGATAGCGTAATGGATGATTTTGATTTGTAATAATAAAAATTATAATTAATATTTTAATGCATTTTTATTTGAAATTGGACTGAAATATCATCTAGCTGTCCTGTACAAATCTATTCTGAAAATTTCATGTCTCTATTTTATCTGGTTGGTCAGACGGACAAACCGAATAATTAAGCTTCTTTAAAAAAAAACAAAAAACAAAAAAACAAAAACGCTTAAAAATATTAAAAGGAAAAAAGGGGCATAATATTTCCCAGTTTACCAAAAACCTCAGCCTAGATCTGCCCTTGGGGTTTGGGGATGGGGGCACCAATTGCATGGTTTCCCTAGGGCGCCAGTTGCTGGCAGCTAGTCTAGGGCCACCCCTGATTCCAGAAAAGCCTTAAAGCAACATTCCATTATGTTATATGCTATATATACACATGTAGGGGGACACAGTACCTGCCCTGAAGATCTTACACTCTAATATAATCCTTGGAGAAATGCAATAAAACTACTAGACTTTGACCCTGAAACTACTATTTGGAAACTAAACTGTTCCCATTTTTGACAAAAATCTTACTTCAAGCCCATCGTCTTCTGGAATCTTAATTAAGTCTATGGAGAAATTGCCAGAAATGAAAAGCACTTAAATGTGCTACTTTTGCTCCAGGCTGACAAAGTTATTATTTTGTCTTTATTTGAGTAATTCTCAGATTAAGTATGTGAATCAAATATATAAATATTGCTGTGTTCAGGCTTGACTTTCATCAGCATGAGGTGAATGGCAGGAAGTTTGCAAGTTTTTTCTAAGCATAATTACAATGATTTGTTCATCACAGCTGAGATCTCTGGAAAACCACCTCACTGTCATTCTAGATAGCACCAAATTTTATAGCAGAAACAAAGACAATTTTAACACACACACACACACACACACACACACAATGATATACCTCCAGGGTGACTATTTCAGAGTAGTTATTCCCGAACACTTTAAAAAATGTGATTTTCATTAAAATGATTCCAGACACAAAAATCAGAAACAGAACTTCTGTACTGACCTCTATTTTTTATTTGCTTGCAAAACCAGGATCTCACAATTCTCCCAACATGCTATGTGAGACAAGGACCTTTGATTGGGAATCATCTACCCATTTTCTTAAATCACCACTTCTCACAGATTTCAAATGAAGTGAATCTCCATATTGTTTTCTCAGAATTAAAGGATTCTTAGAAGTAATCTACTGACTCAAAATAGCTGGTAAGATCATAAATATGAGTTTGTGACCACATTTCTAATATGTGAAATTTAGGACTCAAAGCTTAGGATGTGTTGAGTTCCTAAAATAGGATCACAACCTATGACAAGCTAGGGATGTGATTACTAGCTTGCATACCCATATTCACGCTAACTAAATAAGAGCTAAAATGACTATGTGTACATGAGCTGAGAATCACACTTCTAATTCACAATGTAGATGTAGCCTTAGTTGTTGCTCACATCTTAACTTAGCAGTGTCCCAAAAGAAATAAGGAACACATACTAGAAGGGTCCCTTTCATTTTGTAAAGAAAGCATGACAGAATGTAGCTCAGTACATTAGTTATGATAATATTTTGAGAGGCTCATTACAGAGACATTTTAATAACATCAGAAAGAGATGGAGTGTCTTAAACCTAACTTCCAACTATTTTTAAGAACAAGTAAAGCAACATGGGACTTTTTCATTTATTTAACTCTGAATAATATCTAGATAAATATGATTTCAAATATGTTTATTAAGAACAAAGAAAGCCCAAGCAAAGGAAATAGTGGTAGCAAAGTCAACTTAATTAGTGCATACATATTAATTCCAATACCCCAAATAATTAATTTACAGTAATGGTTGCTCAAATACACTTCTTTATCAAGACAATCATTGAAAATTGAGTGAATCAATAACTGAACCAAGATTCACCTCCACAGAAACCTCAACTCACATTCCTTCTCCTCAACCACACTCAAAAACTCTGCTGCTCTTGTAAACTCTTTCAGTTGTAGTTATCTACTCCTCCACATAATACACACATCAAATATCCATGAACATACTCAGATGAATTCTGATCTAAGTTAAAACAAGTTATCTATATACATACATGTAATGGTGAAGTCTGTTATATGTTATTTTTAAAGGAGAAAACATGAAATTGGAGTGAAGGTTTAGTGAGTGTGAGGAACTATATGTCCATATTTTAGAATTGAAAGGGATTTTCTTATACTCATGGAAATGTAGGGCTGGAAGAGACCTTGAGAGGTCATCTTGTCCATCCTCCTATGCTCAGGTAGTACACAATGAATTGTTTAAGGATAGAAGTAAGATCTCGTTGAAAGTTTTGGATTGAAAAGTTGTGGAGGTGTTTTTGTTTGTTTATATGTGTTCTTTATTTGTCAAAAATGAAAAAAAATAATTCTTTTAAACGCAAAATTGTTAATGACAAATTGTTAATATTTGGAAATTTTTTAGATTTCTAGAAAAAATCTGTTTTCTTTTTGGTATTATCACTAGCAATATCAAAAAGGATTTTGAAATTTTTCATTTACTAAAACTGGGTCTCACATTAAACAAAAATGTTTCAAAACAATTTTGATAATATATTCCAGTAGTTTCAATATTTTTAATTACAAAAAAATCTGAAAAAAATAAATAATTGGTCTTCAAGCACTTTGACATGAAATCAACTTCAACATTTTGTAATTATTTCACAAAAATAGTTTTTTATCTTTCAACCAACTCTAATAGGAGTCCAAAAATATGAGTTTCTCATAAAATATCAGAAATAAGTAACCCTGAAATGCTTATAGTTTTAACAATCAGTAACTTCTGAGTTTAACAATCCTTTAGAAAGTTGAAGGATGTGCTCCTTTTAGAAATGTTATAAATTTGGAAAAATCCATGTTAGATTTAATGTTAATTTATAAAATTTAATCACTGTTTAAAGTGGAAAATGCAATGTTTTATGAAGCTGCTTGGGTGCCTAGATAATAATGAAACAATAATAACAAATAGGTCTTATATAGTGATTTTCCTTTGCAGGTCTCAAAGTGGTTTACAAAAGAAGGCAAGTATCATATCAGCAAATTACTTGTCCAAACACTCCAAATCCAATCTATGGGTACAAGTAGCATCTCTAAATGGTGATGAGCATAACAACCTAGACTGACAGAAAACAAATTATAATAATTTAGCATATTTGCTATATCACCAAGTATTCATGACATTGATTTAAGATACAAAGCACCCAACCCAATGGATACTATCATTTAAGAATGAGCTAATATATTAAATCAAACAAAACAAAAGGAAGATAATAGAGTACACTTATCAGTCTTGCCCACACGTAACATTCAGCCTCAGAGATTTACAAGTCTCTAATGAGCAATGAAACCCAAATATTAAGCTTAAAATATTATGAGAAAAAGTTACTGGAGTAAACATCAACTAGATAGACTGGGATAATATATTTATAAAATTCAGGGATGTTTCATGGAGCAGCAGATAACTATCAAGTATAATTTAGTGAACAGAGTGTAATAGACATCTCAGTAGTCCCAAATTGGGTACTAATTAGATTATAATCTCTTTGGGGCAGTGACTATCTCTTATTCTGTGTTTGTACAGTGGCTAGCAAAATGGGGCCCCATTTCAGTTGGCTCCTAGGTGCTGCCATAATAAACAGTATTAATAATAAAGCATTAACACAAATAGCTGAAGATGTGTGACATTCAAGACTACTATTACATATATGGTTTGTGATAGTCCCCAAATGACTCCTTTTCTGAAAGTCATTAGAAGATAAGCCTTGATTCTTGATTTTTTAAATATCTGTTTTTACATGGAAAAGTGGTTTTAGAGAGTTGTAGTGATGGTTAAATGAATTTGTATGTATGATTTGGGAATCCAAATCTATTCCACACATGAAAGCTTGGATCAATGTTGCATGCATGGTACAAAATGTCAAAAAACAAGTCCTTCTCTTTTCCAAGAAACACCTGGAAGATTTTGTTCTCATATGGGACTGGATTGTGCCTAGCCCTTCCCTCAGAATGCAATATGAGGAACCTATCCCCACCTCAGTTCAAAGTCTGCATTATTGTCAAACAGAATTTCAATCCTCACACTTAGGAGTGGGGAGGGCTGCTTCAACTCTTTCACCCGCTGCACCAGCCCAGGACAGACTTGCAGGGAGAACTACCTGCGCCCCATAAAAGGGAAGAATCGTAGACACCATTTCCCTTCCTGCCAGGCCTTTCTGGAGACACTATGCCTCAGGGAGTCCAGTATCCTGGTATTCACCCCCTGTGATACTGAGACACCATGTCATTTAGCAACATCTGTGCCTTGGAGATCATCCTGTGATCTCTGCTGTGAGTAGCTAACTAGTTACTGAGTGCTCTATACATGCAAAATATTATTGCGATAACATTTTATATTTGGTGTGAAAATACAGATATAATTGAACATTATTTTTATTAATGCTATAATATAGTATCTGACATAGACATTTATCTATTCAATTAAATTTCTAGCAAATTAGACCAGTCAGACCGCTGTTTGCCATAGATTTAACAATTTTCTTATCATTACCTAAAACTGGTGATGCAACTGATCTAATGAACTGTGGTCCTCATTACTATATTCAGCTGGTAATGTAGTAACTCCTTGTACCATATTAACTGCATGTGTTCTAATGACAGCTTTGCACAGGTAATTGCAGAGGCCAAAATTATTTTACACCTTTTTTCCTTTCATTTGTGTTTCTTGCATTTAACATATAGAAGAACAATATTTCCCACCTTGAGAGCACCTGCATACTTCAGGGGATGGTGTCAGACAAAGGAGAAGATTACTGTGGGTGGGCACAGCTGCAAGACCATATATAGCCACAGACACTCTGCAAATTGGCTGCTACATCTGCAGGTGGCTGCTTGTAATTCATTCACTTTCCTTTCAACCCCCCACTTGTCTCCCATAAGGAAATTAGGTATGGGAACAGCTCACATGTACAGGGCTGCAAGCTCAGTCAGCAGACCATTTGCCCAAGATTCAGTTGTCAGTTACCCACTAAGCCTTATGTGGAACCAAAGGAGTCCCCTCATCTCAGCAGCAGCTAATCTTCCTGTGAATTGTGGTTGGGCGGCAGGAGAAGAGGAGTCAAACCTAACAGATGGAGGTAGGAGAGGAAGAGTCAGCATACACACTCACAGAAAATCCATCAAGAAAGAAAATAGAAGGGGAAAGGGAGGGGAGAGAAAATAAACATGAAAAGAGATAACAAGAAAAGAAAAGAAATGGAGATGAGAGAGAGAGAGAAAACAGGCAGAAGAGTAGATTTCAGCACTGACTCAGAAGCTTTGGTGGTCTGTAGATCAGCACCTCCAGTCTGCTGGTCAGGAATCAAAGGGCAAACCTTTGTAGTATCAGTGGCTCAGCATTTCCACCTTACTGGGCTGAGGTCTAGACCATCTCAGTTTCTTTCGCTCTCTGGGTTGATGACAAAGCAGGGGACTTTCTGAAGTTACTGATTCAATATTTCTAGTATTCTGGTCTATTGTCAGGACTCAGGATTCTGTGAAGTCACTAGCTCAGCAACTTTCACATGCTTAGATGATGTCAAGGCTCAAGCCTCTGTGAGATTACAGGCTCAGATCCTCTCCAATGTTGGAATGATGCCTAGGCACAGGCTTCTGAATGGTTTCTTGGTAAGACCTCTAATTTGCTGAGCAGAAGTCAAAGGAGAGGACTCACTGGCTCAGCCTTTCTAGTTTTCTGGGTTGATGTAAAATAATAAGTAGAGCTGGGCATGAAATGGTTTTCTCATCCCATTAATATTCTTGGGATTTCAGAAGTGTTTCCTGGTCTGTACTGAGATGAAACTGAGACATTTTAAGGTATTCTAAAGAGACAGACAGAGATGGCCCCAACCAGAAATACTAGGATAGTCACCTGTGATGTGGGATACCTAGGGTCATATACTTGTTCTAAATTGAGCAGAGTTAGAACTTGAACCCAGGTCTCTCTCACCCCAGGTAACTGCCCTATCCACCAGGTTATGGGCTAAGTGGGTCTCATGTTTTGATCAGAAATTCCAACCTGAGAAAATTTTCCCGACGAAACTTTATTTGAACCAATTATGGTCACACAAAGTTTCACAAACTGACATTTCCCAATTAAAAACAAAAATAATAAAACATTTAATCAACAATTCCAGGTGAGCTACTCTAGTAACAAGTGTTTGTGAAGTTACTGGCTAACCATCTATATGTTTCTGGGCTCTTTGACTTTACTGATTCAGTATCTTTATGTTGCGGGCTGATGTTTCAAGATGTAAGCCTCTTGAGAATATTCAACATTTCTATCCTGCTTTGCCGATGAGAAGGCACAGACACTGGTTAGCTTACTGGTTCGGTACCTCTAGTTTTCTTACACAATGTCAAGACACAGATGTCCATGAGCTCATTGGTACTACAGTTCTAATTTGTTGGTTTCTGTGAGTTCTCTGGTTCAGCATCTGTACCTTCCATCCCTGATGTCAAGTCACAGGCCTCTGACACTGGCTAAGCACCTCTAGTTTGTTGGATTGATTTCAACACACAATTTTCTGTAAGGCTACTGGCTGAAGCTCAGCGTCCCTACTTTTCTGTGCTTTGGTAAAATTGCAATCCTCTATGAAGCTATTGGATCAATACTTTTAACTTGCTGGGCTAATGTGACACTTTTGTCATGTTTTTGGCTCAGTACCACTAGCAGGCTGGTTTGCGGCCAAGGCAAAGTAACTTGTGAGGTTGCTGGTGCTGAACACCTAGCTTGCTGATATGAAGCTTAGGATCTCACCTTTTGTAAATCACTGATTCAGCATCTCTAGGTGGCTGGCTGATGATCAACAGAGGACTCTGATGCTATTCTTGTAGGGTGACTTGGGGAGGTGCTTACTCCAATACAAAAAAAGTTTGGAATCACTATACTACCCTTGCTATTTGCATTAATGACTGGGAAACTTGTAACAAATTATTCACAGACACATTTACCAGATCTTTAAACAGGTATGCATGGCCACCTAAGGGTCAGTCAGAATTGCAGAACTCTTAGTCAGAGAGGCACATGTTTGCTCCGTCCCTGCTCCCCAGGGAGGTGTAGAAAGAAGACCCAGACATGGCTCCACTGATCCCTTTTCATTCTATGCATCTGGCAGACAACTGGTAGGTAGTATGCTGTACCCCATGAAGGGTGTAATAGTAGGAGAGAAACCACTGCATAACTCCCGGTACTCTGTTTGATCATTGTGGAGATATATTGCCTCCAATGTCTAAAGACACCATCATGATCTGAATTTAATCAGTTAGGAAATACATTGTATTTATTTACTTTGATAACTATACTGGAGTGGTAATTATTTGTAGGATCACAAGAATTGCCATACTGGTTCAGACCTGAGGTACATGGACTCCAGTAATGTTTTTCTGACAATGACCAGGTCCACATATTACAGAGAAAGGTGTAAGAATGCCACAGTAGGCTGATGTGAGATAATCTGCCTCCTTATAAGTTTTCTTCCTGATCTCTAATGGTTAGAGGTTGACTTAAATAAAGACCTCATAATATTTTTGGTATTATCCACAATCCCATTCTTCATAGGTTCAAATATCTTGTTAGTTTTTTTCTGACTGCAGCTACACACTGAGCACAGGTTTTCCTTTAGCTGTCTACAGAGATGCCCAGGACCCTTTCTTGGGTCAATGCTGTTAACTTAGAATCTTGTAAGGTGACTGAATAGTTTAAATTTGTCCGTCCCCTCCCACCCCCAGTGTGCATCAATTTGTGTTTACTAGCACTGAATTCCATTACCTTTTTATTCACCTGAAGTTCATTACAGTTCTCTCTTGTCCTGATTAACCTAAAACCAATTTTGTCATCTGCAAATTTTGCACCTACCTATTCACCCTCACCACTTTTGAGATTGTTAATAAATATATTAAACCACATGGAACCTAGTTCAGAACCTTAAGGCCCCCACTGCTAACTTTTTGCTAAGATGAGAATTGATAATTTAATCCTACTCTCTGCTTTCTGTCTCCTAGCCAATATTTGATCCAAGACAATACTTGGCCTCTCATCCCACATCTGCTTAGCTTCTTTACTGTGGGATCTTATTAAGGGTCTTTTGAAAATCTAAATAAATGATGTCAACCTGTTCACAATTATCCAATACATGATTGGCATGTTCAAAAAAATGTACAAGCTTAGTAGAACAAGATTTTCCTTTTAGAAATTCAACTGGATAGGCCCAAACAGATCATGATCTTCCAAGCATTTTGTTATTCTGCTTTTAATTATCATTTCAACCAATTTGCCATATCGAGCTTTAAAACTTACAAGCCTATAATTATCTGGATTACACCAGAGACTTTTAAAAAAATACACACACCATTTCCTACCCTCCGGTCTTCTGGATTTGTGGCTGTTTTTAATGAGAGACTGCAAATTTTGATTAAAAGTTCAGCAACTTTGTACTTAAGTCTTTTCCATACTATTGGATGTATGACATATGGGTCGGAAGATTTATTGCTTTTAATTATCAGTTTGCTCTTGCTCTTCCTCTGACAGCTCAGTCTTTGATAGTACCTCATCTGTGTTACCAAGAAATATTACAACCAGACCAAACATCTTGAGTGGTGAAGACGGACACATAGGAATCATTTAGCTTCACAGCAATATCATTATCATCTTTAATTGGTCTCTTTATTCCCTGGTGATCCAACAGTACCATCAATTGTTTTTTAGTCTTCTTATTTCTGATATAATTACAAGAATCTCTTGTTTGTTTTAAACTATTAGCTATTTGTTCTTCTAACTGTTTTAGCCCTTCTAATTTCCTTCTTACGAATTGTCTCATGTAATATAGGCTCCTGTTTGTTGATATCACTAGGATCAGATTTCCAAATGTTGAAGGATTTCTGAAACCTAGCCATATTTACTCCTTACCTTCCTGGTTCCCTTATTTTTCCTTGTTTTCCTGGGTTCCTTTACATTATTCCATGGTGTACCATGCAGTATTAGAAAAAGTACTGTCTTCTGCTGAGTAAAATTAATGAAGTCTTACTAATATGTGATCACACTACAACATTCTACTGTTAAATCTGCAAGGGAAAGAGAGAGAATTATGTGGAGATTATAAATGTACAGACTATGAACACTCTACTGCATTATATAGGGTTAGGAAATTCTACTTCTCCATGAAGTCCATTAGGAACTTCAGCGTTGTCAATCTGTTTTACATGGAAGGTATTCAGATAATATAGTAATGAGTAGTATTATAAGACCATAAAAATTAACAAGTCTGGAGTGAATTGAGGTTCTCCTATGTTATCAAGGTTCTTTGAGTTATAGTCTTTAAAACAGACTTCCAATATTAAAGCAAACAAAAAAGAAACACATTCCCAGAAATGGTAGATAGCTGTATAATTTTTCTTCATCTACAATTTTTAAATACCCACCACCATAGAAAAGCAAATTATTTTAATGCCTATACCATTAAATTATAAGACTATGGGAGTTTGATTGGTTTCAATTCTTGATTAACTAAGCAGCAGGGAGTTAACAGCTGTAACTCTGTGAAAAGTATGAGTAGTCCTATTATAAAATTAACATTTGCTGACTCGGATAATGTAGTGTATTGTAGGTCAATTGCATCATCTGTCTTTAGCTGTACATAATAATTGCTAACTCTATTCAAAATCATATTCTAAGCAATCTACTCTGTTAGGACTTTCATTAGGTGATGCACAGAAAAATGGCTGTCTTTAGAAAAGTATGGCTTTAGGACAAAACAATAGTCAGTTTGATTTCAAACAAAAAATGCAAAATATAATAATGCTTTGTACTTATACAGCATTGTGTGTTTGAGGATCTCAAAGCACATTAAAAGCATTGATTAATTAAGATCCTTTACCTTCTTGTCAGGTAGATATAGTAAATGCCTTTTAAAAATCAATATACTACATTAATATTAAATTAAAACATTCCACAGTTCCCACAGTTGTTTTATTCTAAGAAAGGAAAAAACAAATCTCTTGTATCTCAGATAATGTTTGAATGCACTATGGAAAATAATGAAAAGTGATAGAATCAATCTTGAAAATAAGGGACAAACAGAAGGAACCATACTTGAGGCTATATATCAATATTAGTCTAAATCTAGGAGCTATTTTAAATAGGGGACAGGCTTGTTAGACCATTGTCTGCAAACTAAAATGCTTCCTTCACCACCATCCTAAAAAGAAACCATACACTGCTAGCTAAGGAAAAATTGAAAATAAAACTCCAGCAGCATGTGGTTAGCTAATGGAAATCCTATATAACTGCTTGAGTAGGCTAAAATAACATGCAAATAACAATAGTACTTTCTTATATTTACACAGATTGAATATAGAAGGTAGGCTATAAATCCTAGGAATATCATTAAATCATTACCGCTTATTGAATATTTACATAGAGTTCAAGGCTAAAAGCAACAGAAAAGGAGGTTTCATTGCTTATTGGCATTTAGGCACTGAAATACAAATTCTATGTGTTTAGCAGTATTTTTCAAAGCAGTTCTAGGCTGTTGGTTTCCTGTATGTTTTGGCAGTGCATTCTTCCAGACAGAGCACTTCATTTCTGTATTTCACTTTGAAAGCCTTGGCATGCAGCTGACCCTTTGGTAATTCTATCACTCTGCTGGCTCTGAACCGCCTAATAAGCAGCAAAAGGAACTGAAGATTTGATTGCATGACAAAAGACTATATAATGTGAATGCTGTCAAGCAGGAGAAGATGGAGGCAATAAAAAAAAAAGACTGAGATTAAAAGCTTTGCCATACATTTCTGGCCCCTTGGGAAAAGAAATGCTAACAGGACATAAACCAAGTATATAATCTAGGGCAAGATATACAGACTCCCTGAAAAGATTATCTTGACAAGTTCCTCATCAGCATCATTTTGAGATGAGAACCTAGGGAATCTATGAGTCATTGAATCCAAACTTTCTCCAATTTAAATCTACTGGTCTATAGAAGATGATCAACATCAATATACAAGCAACAAAGAGTCCTGTGGCACCTTAAAGACTAACAGAGAATCTGACTGATTCTTGCTGCATATTTATACCTGCCCCTGGAAATGTCCATTACATGCTTCTGATGAAGTGGGTATTCACCTACAAAAGCTTATTCTCCAATACATCTGTTAGTCTTTAAGGTGCCACAGGACTCTTTGTTGCTTTTTACAGATCCAGACTAACACGGCTACCCCTCTGATTCTTGATCAATATACAAGTTCTGTCATATTTTGCCTTTTTAAAATTGTTATAAAATCCTGTTAGTAGAGAAACTACTCATCTTCTGAAAAATGTGTCAGTAATGTCACTTTTATAGTATAGCAATATGGAACTTTCATTTGTAAAATTAAGTAACCTTTCAAAAAATCTAACAGAGAAGAACAATTTGGTTACAAATCAAATTAACAAAGGAAACTTTCTCATATCATTATGCTATTTGTATTGGAAAACATTGTTGTGAGATGAAAACGAGATATTGCAATGTAACATTATTAATTTTGATGTTATATAAAAGCCTACATTATTTACGCATATCACTATATGAGAGCTTGTTTGCGGGATGTAATGGACTTGTCAAAGAAAGACTTGAGTACTTCTAAGTTTGGATATGTAAGAATATTTTCCCCCTCCAAAAAAGGAAGTTATCTTAAAATAGCTGATTGTCTGGTAACGTTGGAAGGAGGGCAGAAGACACTGGATGTGGTTTAATTAAGCTGCAACTTTATTCCTAAATGTCTGGGAGTACCCAAAAGATAAAATTGTACAGTGCAGGTAACTCCATAATAATTTACATATTCCTGGGAAACTGCTGGCAGCCTTCCCCCTGACCTATCCTGGCCCCAGCCAACCCACTGTTGGGACCTCCCTTGAATGAGAATAAAGGGAGAAGCTATGAAGGAGGGGCGGGGTTTGACTCCCTGCTGTACCACTCATAGGAGCCACAATCCCCCACTCCCCGTTTCTTGTTTGACTCCCTGCTGTACCAGTCATAGGAGCCAAATGAAACCCCTCTCCCTGTTCCCTATTTCCACTCCTTTAAAGATTCTCTCCTTTATATCCTTTCTATTTTATCTGATCACTGTATCCATTCCCTACGGAGTACATGCACTGGGCATCAGCCACAAGTAGCCACCAGCAATTAGCTTGGCTGTCTCCCCTCTCTTTACCTAACCAGGTTCCCTGACTTCTCCTGATACCTTCTTTAATATTGGCCAGAACGTATCAGCTCCCAAGTTGGCCCCTGTGTGCTATGTCTGGATGAGAAATTAGCAAACCTGGTCCAGATGAAAAGACTTGGGCATAAATAGTCCCCTCTCCTCTGGTCACCTGGAGGTAAATGGGTCAGCAGCCCTGCACTGACCTAGTATGAATCTTCCTCCATGTGGCAGGTAACTTTCTGGCTCTCTAGTCACCCTTAAAGGAACAAGACTCCTTCTCTGACAAGCCTGAGAAAGGTCCCTATGCTTAATGTGCAGTGAGGTCATTGTGCTACTTTATATCATATACAGTGGGAGCAAAACATTGTTAATAAGGTAAATGAATCAATAATAGTTATTATGAAAATCTACTTTGTTTTTCCTCTTACAATATTGATTTAATTTTACTTTAATTCACTGTAACTTTAAAAAACAAATAATCAAACTATTCAGAGCTAGGATATAAAAAATAAACTGGCAAAACTCATTCAGCAGCTAAAATTGTGTAGAAAAAATACAAATACCATTCAGTTATGTATTCTGTATGCAAGTTACATGTGTACAATATATGTGCCTCACAATAGTTTTATGAGGAGTCTGATATTATAAATATTATAAAGAGGAGCTAATAAATTGTATTCATTATGACTAATTTAAAGCTTGACATGTGTAGGGTAAATTTTGAATAATTCCATTCACAGCCAAAAAACCCTGAATACTATCTAGTCAGAAATGAAATAGTATAAATGTCCAATTCATCCTTTTGTTACAAATGTTTCAAAATGGTGAAATTCAATTAATTACCGGGGGGGGAGGGGGGGGGGGGGAAACCTGGTGAAATGAAGTGCAGTGCCAGCCACATAACACTTTAACGGTCACTTTAATAAATACATATTCATTTGTAAAGCCCCATCCTGAAACTTTTCAAACTTGTCATACGGTAAACTCCTCCTTGGTTACTTATTTATCTTCATCCTCACAGTTATGTCAATGGAACATCCAGGAAATGAGCAGCAGAAAATGCTGAAACCCTCTGAGTAGAAAACAATATATGTTTCTTTACTTTTAAAGTATTTTATCATTTGTTGTATCTAAGGTCCCAACTCTGTAATCATTTGCATGCGCTTAAGTTTTGTGTTTATTTTTAAAGTTGAGCATGTGTATAAATGTTTACAGGATCAAGGCATGAGCTGAATGTATTCCAGTGATAATGTTGGAATACATTTACAATAAATGACTTTTCCTGCTAAAAGTAATCAAAAACTCATCCACGCTTTGGCATTCAAATGACTACAAAAATAATATTATCACCTGGAATATTGCAACAACATTAACTTTATCCTTTAAGTCTCCCTAGGCTGGGAAAAGAAATAACAGTAGCTATTATTTTATAGTGTTAGGTGAACTGCAAAATTAATTCTAGGTTAATTCTTCCCTTTATCATTACAGATTTCCCCCCTACACACATACCACCACCACCACACAAACAACTCTTAATCCTCACCATCATGAAGGCTTAGTTATCATTTACTTAAGCTTTCCAGCCATCTCCTACATTGGTGAATTTTAATATTTTCTCCTACAGCACATTGCTCATGAATGGTCTGACATTGGTCCAACTCCCACTGAAGTCAATGGGAATTGAATCAGACTCTAAGGTCCAAATTCAACTCCCACTAAAGCCAAAGACTGGATATCCCATAAAGTTCCCCAAAAAGGCTGATACTTCAGACTCAAGGATGGTCCTTACACATGGAAGCAGCCCTATTCACAATATGAAATAAGTAACTTCACTGGGGCTACTTGCATGAGTAAGCAGCAGTAACTACAGGCCCTGTCCAATAATTAGTAGTGTTCATATAATTTTAAAATCACTAATAAAAGCACAAGTTAAAGTTATGAAATGCATATCCAGTCCAAAAACAATTTAGATGAGATAAGCCAATGACATTAATTTTATTTTAAATTAATTGTTAGATTCAACAAATCCTCTATATTTTCTCAATCCCATGAGGGGTGAAACACCCTAACTTTCCATTGAAGGTAATGGAAATTGAGAGCAGTCGCCACCTCCCAGGGCAGGCTTTATATGCGAGGCACCATAACCCAGTGGACTAAATGAGGGACTGTGATGTGGTATGATTGAAATATGACCATGTATATCATTGTTACTACCACTGTTATACAATTGCAACAAATCATATACAAAGTATGTCATGTAAGGTATCAACTATGATTATCCTCTTTATATGCATGTATCATCTTTGTACGTAAATTTATGAATATTGACTATGTACCTGTATTTCAAATGTGTTTGCTCCTGGGATCACACCTGCCAGGTAATTTACATTCAGTCTGGCCAGCACATTATGACTGGACTGTTCAAGTTGATAGACTATTAAAGAACAGTTAACTCTCACAATGGGTCATAGAAGAAGCTCATCTCCTCCTGGTGAGCCTGTGGATGTTTTAGTAAGAATATGGGCAATGGCTGCTCCTGTGAGTCTTCAAAGCATGTAAACACATGTGACTTGCTCATGTGACCCTGGACTCCATATTGTGTCTGTAATTTTCCATAAACTGTGGTGTGGGCTTTGTTTGGGACAGTAAAATTCCATCTACAGGGGAGAGGATATAAAAGATCCTGGGAACATCTCCATTTTGTCTTCATTTCCTGCTTTAGTTCTCTGGGCTGGATTTCTAAGAAGAAAGCTTTAAACAAGGACTGATGACCCCCAAGCTGTTTGGGTAACTTCCAGAGAAACTTTTGCAAATTAGTAGTTTAGTATATCACTGCTTCAAAGCTGATATAAAAACTTTATAATCACTGGTATGTATATGATTTCCTTAACCCTTGTAACTCTACTTATTTTCTCCTAAAAATAAACCTTTAGATTTAGCTACTAAAGGATTCACAACAGCTTGATTATTGGGGAAGATCTGAGATATATATTGACCTGGCTATGTGGCTGATCTCTTGAGATCAGAAGAACCCTTTGTTTGATGAAATTGGTTTCCAATAGCTACACATCATAAAGTCTAGTGTCTGAGTGGTGAAATAAGGGATTGGATGCCTAAGAAGAATGCATTTGTGACTTCTCGTTTCCCAGTACGGTGAGACAGAATGGCATTACTGGCCTGGTATATCAAATGGTAGAATCAACACCAGTATGGAACGAGTCTGCCCTTTTTCTCAGCAATTTGTCCTGAATCTGATATTCTCAACTGTGACCCACTGAGGCCTGGTGACAGGGACTAAAAATAATAATATTTGTTCGGTCACTAATTTACTTTGTGGCCTTGGATGCTTCATTTACCTGCATCAGGTTTCCTCACCTGACCTGGTGATAATACCACTTACCTATCTCACAAGCATATTGTGAGAATTATTTAAGGCTTGAAAGCACTTTAGAGTTGTGAAGCACCATAAAAGTCCTACGTATTATCCTTTACTGGTTCATTAGAATTAATCTGTAACTTTTGTTTGCATGAAATTCCCCAAACTGTTTGTTTTGCGCTCAAATTTCATACAGAAGAACAACCATCAGTTGCAGCAAACTGTATCGCAAAGGGTGACTGAATAGATGCATCATCCTACCAGATGTGCTTCTTCTACTCTTTGACACTGAGGCTCCACTCAATGTTATGAACAAAGTGAATGATTTATTTTATTTTTTTAATTTAATTTGCAAAATGTACCTGGCATGCTCACTGGTGCATGAACAATTTAAAAAACAAATTAATGGCTAGAAAACCAAACTAATATAGTATTAAATAACGATCTTACTCAGCACAAATCTCCATTCCCCAAGAACTTCATAAAAAAGATGCTGTATAAATAGACAGACCTTGCAGCATATCAAACTCAGGTTATCAGATCACCTGGAGAATAAATTTCCACAGCCATCCAGGACTAATCACTATGGATCCTAGTTTCCTATGATTAAAATATTAAATTATCTAATAAAAAAACCATAAACATCTGTGTTTTTCCACGATTAAAATGAAATGCTGAACTTTAGTTTCCCTAGCCACAATATATATAGGTATCACTTGAACACAATGTTTTATTGATATAATTACAATTTTTAAGCTGACAGCAAGACCACTGCCCATTGTCTTGATTATCCAAATTCTTGATTATCTGGCTCCAGTCCCAATTAGATCATATAATCGGGGTACTAGTATATATGTTTGTTTTTATTGTTTTACAAAATGTAAAAACTAAAGATTCTCTGTAAAAACACAAATTCCACATTTTTCCCATGGTAAATGGATTTCTAGTATCCCTGGTAATCACTGAGAATGTCCTGCTTCCCAGCATGTCAATATGGGGTCTATAAGGAGGAGTGACTCACCTAATCTGAACTATAAGAATTGCATATGGGTAGAGATGTAATATCTAAAACAACAAAGAGCCAGGGCCTAACCCATACAGGCTTGAACTGAATTGAAAGCCAGTGAAGTCTATGGAATATCAGTATAATATGGTCCATAACAACCTGAGAGATACAGCTAAATAAATGGGCAGCCTCATTCTTCACTAACTGAACTTTGTCAGCAGTCTTCAGGTGTAGTTCTATTCTCATATGCTGCCATAAATTAATCAGAAAATGACAACTGTGACAAGGTCTGTATCAGCAAGGAAAGGATGGAACCTCTTCATATAGCAAAGCTGGAAGGAAGCATTTTTGGCTTCTGCTGCAATTTGGTCATCTTTATAGCATCCAAGGCTATTCCATAGGGACGTGATAGATTGCAAACCCAACTAAAAGAATCATAGAAGATTAGAGTTGGAAGAGACCACAGGAGGTCATCTAGTCCAACCCCCTGCTCAAAGCAAGACCAAACCCAACTAAATCCTCCCAGCCAGAACTTTGTCAAGATAGTCAAATCCACTCCATCAAGGGGGAAAGATAGCATATTAGGATATTTCTACATTGAAGTAAAACACCCTCTGCTGGCATGTGTCTTTGGCTGACAGGGCTCAGGCTGTAGGGTTAAATTTTTTTTTGAAGTGTAGCCATCAGTGCTTGGGCTGGAGCCTGGGCTCTGAGACCCTATGGGAGGAGGGACAGTTCCAGAGCCTGGGTTTCAACACAAGCCTCAATGACTACACTGCCATTTTATAGCCCCTCAGTCTAAGCCCCATGAACCTTAGTGTTTTATTGCAGTGTAGATATACCCTTAGTCATTGAATCTGGATGATATGCTTAGTCAACCATCATCCAGCTAAGTCCAGCTAGCCTTCATTTTCATGTAATGAACCAGGGGTCAGCAACCTCTGGCATGAGGCTCGCCAGCGTAAGCCTTCTGGCGGGCCGGGCTGGTTTGTTTATCTGCCGCATCCCCAGGTTTGGCCGATCGCGGCTCCCACTGGCCACGGTTTGCCGTCCCAAGCCAATTGGGGCAGGGGGAAATGGTGCGGGCTGAGGGATGTGCTGGCTGCTGCTTCCCACCGCCCCCATTGGCCCGGAGCAGCAAACCGCGGCCAGTGGGAGCCGCGATCGGCTGAACCTGCGGACGTGTCAGGTAAACAAACCGGCCCGGCCCACCAGAGGGCTCACGCTGGCGAGCCTTGTGCCAGAGGTTACCAATCCCTGTAATGAACCATGACTCTGTTCATACAAACAACACAGTCATCCAAATGAATAAAAATAGAGAACATCAGCATCGAAAGCCCAAACTCCTATCACTGGAGGGAAAAGAGTAATTCTGCCAGCTGTCTACAAGCTGTTATTATAAATCAGGGATCGGCAACCTTTGGCAGGCGGTTTAGTATATCACCCTGCACCCTGGTGGGCTGGGCCGGTTTGTTTACCTGCCATGTCCGCAGGTTCGGCCAATCGCGGCTCCCACTGGCCACAGTTTGCTGCTCCAGGCCAATGGAGGTGGCAGGAAGCGGCGGCCATCTCATCCCTTGACCCGCACTGCTTTCTGCAGCCCTCATTGGCCTGGAGCAGTGAACTGCAGCCAGTGGGAGCCATGATCGGCTGAACCTGCAGACGCGGCAGGTAAACAAACCGGCCCAGCCCGCCAGGGGCTTACCCTGACAAGCTGTGTGCCAAAGGTTGCCGATCCCTGATGTATGGAATGAAACAGATGGGGAAAAAACCCAAATATTGTTTCATCAGTGCTTCTGCTGAGAGTTGGACATTTTCTAGATAGCACATTAAGCAGCTTGAAAATCTCCTTATCAAACAGCTAAGAGCAATCATGCATATAGAATGGAACAATAAGTTTACCATATAAGCAAACACATATTGTCACACATTTGATTTAACGCAGAAGCTATGCCCCTCAAATTCAAACTGTGGTGGATGGCACATATGACCACAGACACCCCCAAAATAAATTTCTGCTCTGAGATAGCATCTGACAAAATACATTTAAGTCAGGCAACATATGTAATTGAAAGAGATCTTTAAAATCAACCCCCAAAGTTGGTACTAGCCTTTAAACTCTCATCTGGGAAAAAAGTTCTCAAATCTCCAGTAATATCATTTATGTATAACAATATTAGAAGCATCAGTTACCCATACTCAGTGATTAGGGTGCTCATAACTTCACAGGACTGGGACCATAATGTCTCCATTGTCATAGTTCAAAGAAGTTTTATTGAAATAATTAGAATGAAATATTAGCCCTACTGAAATCAGTGGGAGTTTTGCCATTGACACTGATGGAGTCAGGATTTCTGAATGTGCATCCCACCAAGTAGAGTGAGGTCTGAAAATCTTAACTATTTGGGAATAGTCTTTTGGTAAGTACATTTTAGACAAAAAGAGAGGAAAAAACTGAACACAGATTCAGCCATTTTGTTTCCCAACTGAATATTGTTCAGTCTTTTACCTTCAAACTTGATATCTTTTCTATGCTTATAAACTTGCTTGTTGACTATTGAACAGTGGTCATATTTTTTTTTTCTGTACTTCTTTTAAGGGTATCTCCTGCATTGCTGGAGAAAGTCTGCATCGTGAAAAATGTTAACTACATGTCTAGAAGCAGTACTGGATACGTAAAAAAGCCATATTTCTCTTTTTTATGAGCATATGCTTCCTTTGTGTCACTGGAGATTATTATTTCAATATGACAAGGAAAGAATTCAAAATTCGAAGGGGTATTTAAATACTGATTTCGGTAATCTCTATACTTTGTCTATTATTGATTCTTTTACTTCTTTCCTGCTATATTTCCTCTATTCTATAAAGAAAATAAAACTTTTATGCTATTTTATTTAGGTCATAGAAAACATGAACACTAAAAATAAAATGGTATTTTTTTAATCAAAGATTGCACAGGAAAAACAATGGTTCTTAAGAAAATATGCCTAATTTGCTAGAGTTAGGCAAAAAGGAGACTGAAATGACAATGCCCCAACTCATGTTCATTTACTAATACATGGACACCACTAATACACAAATAAAGTGGAGAAAGTTCTTCCCTTCAAAGTTTTCAGTTTTATCCATTTAAGGAAAGCAGAAAATGGCACATAGAAGCTTGAACGTGAACGTCATAAAACAACAGTCTGTAAATACTTCAACTGCTTTAACTGTGCATCTACTACAGACAAGCATTTCTAAAAATAGTAATAAGGGGATTCATGTTTCCGTTGGCAATGACTTTTAGATTAATGGTCCAATCCTGTAAATCTTCAGTGCAACTCTTTGTATGAGCTGGTTTAAATGAGTAAAGATTTGCAGAATCAGTCCTCAAATTTGCCTGGTTTATAAGAAAACTTATTTTCTGGGTTATTTCCTTGTTACAAACACACTTACTAGCAACAACGATTTCTCCTGATAAATTCTGACCTCAGTAACTCCTATGCAACCCACAGGAAAATGGAATGGATGAAAAATAAAAAAAACATATTTGTGATTTTTTTTTTTTAATTAAAGTTGTTTCCACATTACATGGTTTGAAATTAAACTATTTTCTGCTTTTTGAAATTTTACCTTTTCTTTCTACTTACTGATTTCCAGTTTTCAATAAGAAAACACAATTTTAGATAAACAAAATATTTTTAAATAAATTTTGAACAGGATTTTTGTTAAAATGTCAATAATATCAACAATTTTCATTAAAAAAGTTTTGTGCTTGAGAAAAGCACTTTTTCAATAATAATAATAAAAAAAAACCCTATCTGCAAAAATGTCAAGTATCTCTAAAAGGAAACCAGCCTTGAAAGAATCAGACTTTGATCACTATACTATGCTGTCTGATCAACCTCAAGAATGTATGCACTCTGTCCAAAATGTACAGTAACATGTTTCAGAATTCCACTTAGTCAATGCTTTGAAATAAAATGCAATAGAAGAATACAAATGTATAAATATTAGGTGGAATTGTGTGCTGTGCCTCCACGCTATGCTACAGTCCTGCCCCATCCTGCCTCCATGTACATCCCTGGTACATCCTGTGATATTATTGACATGAACTGTGACTGTATAGATCATTGTTGCAGCCAGGGTCCTATGGTTGCACCAGGTCTTGTACAGAGGAGGTCAAGTGGGGTGTCTATGAAAGACTGTAGTTTGCTGGTTATGATTATTCTGTCTGTATGTGTGTATCATTTTTGTATTTGAAGTTATGAATATTGGCTATGTACTGGTATCTCAATGGTTTGATTCTAAGTAGCTTCAGTGAAGTATTTGGTCAGCTTCTTGAGAAACTACTATTCTCAGTAAGTGACCAGTCAAGAAACACTTAACTGACAATGGACTTTGGGAGATGCCAATTCACATCTGAGATTTCCTGGGAATGTTCAAATTAACATGTAAACAAGGTGTTAGCCTGCAAAAAGGTGAATCATTCATGAACACATGACTTGCCCAAGTAGCTACAAATTCCTTCTTGTTGCTGTGACTTTGCACAGAAGAACAAAGGGGGTTTTGTCCACAAGAGAGAGAATATAAAAGGCCTTGGAAGCCTCTCCATTTTGTCTTCAGCTGGTTCAAGAAATGTCCTCTCCACCCCCAAGAGTTGCCTGAAAGAAACTGGAAAAAGGACAGTAACTATGGGGGTGTGACTCATTGCTGGACCCAGACTAGAAAGGAGTCTAGTCTGTGAAAGAAGCTTATTGGGACATCTCTGAGGGTGAAATTAACCTGTATTCAGTTTCTTAAATATATTAGCTTTAGACTTGCTTTATTAGCTTGTTTTGTTTTATTTTGTTTGGTAACTTACTTTGTTCTGTCTGTTATTAGTTGGAACCACTTAAATCCTACTTTTTATACTTAATAAAATCACTTTTGCTTATTAATTGACCCAGAGTAAGTAATTAATACCTGGGGGAGCAAACAGCTCTGCATGTCTCTCTATCGATGTTATAGAAGGTGGACAATTTATGAGTTTACCCTGTATAATCTTTATACGGAGTAAAATGAATTTATTTGGGGTTTGGATCCCATTGGGAGCTCAGTGTCTGTGTGCTAGAGACAGGAGCACTTCTTAAGCTGTTTTCAGTTAAGTCTGCAGCTTTGGGTCATGTGGTTTAGATCCTGGGTTTGTGTTGGAGCAGATTGGTGTGTCTGGCTCGACAAGGCAGGGTTCTGGAGGCCCAAATTGGCAGAGAAAAAGGGTAGTCTCAGCACATCAGGTGCCAGTCCCAAAGGGAGTTTCTGTGATCGAACCCATCACACATCCTTTCTATCAGGCCTTGTGAGGATGCCTTCACAGTCTGTCTCGTGCAGTGCCCAAACTGGACAAATTCTCCTCCATGAGGCTAAGAAGTTTTATGATGCTCTATACATCATTGAAGCTATACAGAAGAGTAGAGGTATGCAGAATTCCATCACCGATCCACTGATTTTTTCATCTAGTTGACTTTCCATTAATATTGGACCCAGGATCCTAACCCCCTTTTGACCCAAAGAACTGGGTAAAGGTTAGTATTAAATACCAATAATAGTTTTATGACACTCTATATACCATTGTAGCTATACAGAAATATAGCCTTTCTATCAGTAGATCTCTCACCCATAGGCCTCTACAACTGATATGATTTTCCAGGAATTAGTAATAAATAAACAATTAAGGACCTAATCCTGCATTTATTATGCACACAGAACTCCCTCTGAGCTCATGCATGAGGAATCTAGAATTAGCTACTCGATCAGGGATCAGCAATCTTTGTCATGTGGCTCACAAGGGTAAGCCCCCTGGCGGGCCTGGCCGGTTTGTTTACCTGCTGCATCCGCAGATTTGGCCAATCGTGGCTCCTGCTGGCCACGGTTCATCGCTCCAGGCCAATGGGGGCTGAGGGAAGCGGTGCGGGCCGAGGGATGTGCTGGCTGCCACTTCCCACAGCCCCCATTGGCCTGGAGCGGTGAACCCTGGCCAGTGGGAGCTGCGATCAGCCGAACTTGCGGACACAGCAGGTAAACAAACTGGCCTGGCCCAAAGGGTGCTTACCCTGGTGAGCCACATGCCAAAGGTTGCTGATCCCTGCCCTAGATAGTTGCCACTACCATTTCACAAGGTGGAAGTGAGGTTAAAAGGGCTAAGATGGTCACTGGACTTTACCCATATTGTGAGAGAGAGGATCTTCTTTCTGCAATTCATATTTACTAAGCTCAGACAGTCCAGGGGAATGCTGTCTGAATCAATCCCCAGTGTTGTAAATTGCCCTCAAGAAGACAGGAGGAAGGCAGGCATACCCAGCACTCCCCAACATCTCCCATTGACCTATATGGATGACCAGGGATAGATGAGGAGAGCACATGCACCAGCCAAAGAGATGAGGCAGCATGCAAACGCGCTTTGAGTTACAGAGAGATCAGCAAGGGACTGCAATCCCTCTCTCACCTACCTTTGAGATGGTGCAACTCCACAATGCCCCCAACATGGGCCAGTACCTAACTGTCATACTTTGGTTCAGTACTATAGTCTACCTACTGATTGGCGTTGCTTCTCTCATGTATACAGCTATTCTTAAGTCCCTCAACTTACACAGAAAATAGAATAATATTAATGTCAATTGTTAATTAGAAAGTAAATTTCACTCTCTTAAAAAGTGTAAATAGCAGTATAGAACAGACATACATAGTATTTCAATTTCCATTAGGAGAGTTTATTTTAATTTCCCAAAACACCTATTATGAATGGTGGCAAAGTCTGAAGCCTACATGCCCCATGCAGAGCTTCTAATAGAAAGAGCAGATAACAAAATGATTCCAAAGATTTGAAGGTTACCAAGACCAATTCCAACTTTGGAAATTACAGTGGCAGATGCTTTGCCCATAATCTCTGGCATCACTGAAACATAGTTTGAAACTCAATTTCCTTCTGTATATGTCATCCTTTCGAGGCATTAAGACACATGATAAACTCCCAATATAAACAAAATAATTATTTTCTAAACTGCAAAACATATATTTAATTCAAGTATTATAGGAATGACAACATATTCTTTGGTTACCTGTGCTTTCTATTTATTTCCTCTCTGATTAGATGCCTGTTCTAGTAATTACAAATAATTAGAGTAATTCCTTATGGAATACCCTCAATTTTGTGCTATACTGCTTACCTTGATTATGTCAATCTGTTATGGGACACTCCATTTAGAAAGAATGGGACTTTAACCTGATCCATTTCTACCGCACATGACCAACTCCAATTAGGAATTTAGTCTTGCATCAGAGAGGCATAGATGATCAAAATCAGTGATTACATCCAATGCTATAGATGATGCCATATACATTTAGTAGATACATATTGTATTGTCAGTGGCTTCCAAAAAATAAATAAATAAAATAAACTACACCTTTAAAATACAAGATGATTTTTAAAAACATCTATTAAATATATAACAATACAATTATGTTATATTTGATTGCTATAAAAATCTAATGATTAAGATAGTGTTCATGGTAGTGATAGTTTTCATGGTGTATTTGTTCTTTCACAGATTGTGATATTATACTGAAATGGCCTGTCACTATATATAAATATTTTTTTTGTATCATCCATGGGGATAACATGTTTTCTTTTTACTTCTTTATTGATTGCAATAAAATTTAATGTTGACATTTATAGCAGAAATGGTGGCAAATATTCATAAAAACATCAAACCTCCAAGCTTCAGAAAGGGAGCTATAAAATGAAAATTCACTAGGGCCTCATGAATTTAGTGTGCAACTATTTATGTAGCAAACACAAATAATCTATTAGGAAAAATTCAAATGTAAAAATGGTCGCACTTTTTAGAAAAATAATAGGTTCTTCTGGATTCTACAAAGTTCAGCTACTTAGAATTGACTAGACTTCCAAAGCACATCCTAATGCTGAAAGAATAGATAGTCCAGAGTAATGTTCCAGGAAAAGCTGTAAACAATCAGGGTTGTTTTATTTGTTTTCCTATTTTAAACTTTTGACAATTATGTTACTCAATCATAGAATATCAGGGTTGGAAGGGACCTCAGGAAGTCATCTAGTCCAATCCCCTGCTCAAAGCAGGACCAATCCGCAACTAAATCCCCAAATCTCTAAATGGCCCCCCTCAAGGATTGAACTCATGTTCCTCTAGCATGTAAAAATGTGCTAGGAAAACAAAGTAAACACAGGCTCCTATGGGTTTGGCAAATGGCTTACATTCTTCTAAAAAAACTACAGAACTGTGCTGGGGCATGGCCTTCAACATGAATGAGGGTAGGGACTAGCTGGAAAAATGGCTCCAAACTTTGTTGAATATCAGCCAGATGTGCAGAGGTTCTCTACCACAACAGTACTGTCATGCCACATTGCTTCCAGCAATGGTCTCTGTGCTACTGCTGGTCTCCATGTCACCGCTGCACTCTGTTTCCCTCTCCATGGGGACCACAGAGCATAGAGAAAGAGAGTTCTGCCCCAAAGAGCAACAATTAAACAACTAAATAATTGGAAATATTGTCTTTGTAGTAAAGAGGACTGCTTGTAAAATAGTATCCTATATTTACTGCTCCTGGTCCCATGACATAGGTCATAGTTATTCAATTGTTCTCATGGGGTAACTGACACAGTAGATGGCTTTGTTCAAATATTTTTCATCTAGATGTAACCCTTCTGCCAGGTGGAACCAGGAGCAACCAGGGGCACGTTCAATATCTAGGGGTTCCTTTCCATTGATACAACACAGAATCAGCTCGAGCCCTCCACCCAGTAACCTGGGAAAATTACACACCACCTCTGGGCACCTCTGAAAGGCAATACTTCCCCACTTGCAAGTAGAGTCCGAGTGTAGAAAATAAACTTTTAATAACTTTCCCCTCAGGTTCTTAAGTCCAGCAACCCAAAAGTCCCTTTCAGATGCCCAAATCTTCTCTGCACTCCACTCAGAGTTGCTGTTCTTGATCAGTGCCAACCCAGAGATCAGAGGTGTGTCTGCAGAGTTCACCTCCCACCCTGGGTAGGGGGAATAAAGAGGCCTCTTACTCGCTCTGCTGGCCACTCACCAGCCACCTGCTTAGTGCTCTCACCACGGCCCTCCACCAGCAACGCATCTGGCGGCTCATCACGCCTCTCTGCCGCCACTCTGCTGGCTGATCGTTGCGCCTCTCTGCCACCACGCTGCTGGCCACTCATTCACCAGCTGATTGTCAGTCACCTTCTGCCTCTCTGCTGTGACCTCTGAACATCAGTCTCTCAGTGATTTTCAGCTCTTTTGCAGGCTGGACAGAAGCACTGCCCCATCTCAAGTGATTTCAGCTCTCAGTGATTTTAGCTCTTAGCAGGCAGGGCAGTCTTACCACAACTGGTTTCAGCTCTGATTGAGCAATTAAAATAACAAAAGAGGCTCTTAATGAAGCTTATTTAGCTCTATTCTTTGAATGGTTGGGAAGAACAGGTTAAGCCAGTCTAGAGAGAACTCAGGGTGTGTGTGTGGGGAGAGGGTGGTGAGGGGGGAAATTGTGCAGCCTCCTGCCCAGGACTCCTGTCCCCATCCATCTTACTTTCACAGGGCTCTGACATTTGAGCCCCTGCTTAATGAGGTTCTTTCAACTGAGGGTGCCCTCCTCATTTGGGACAGGTTAAGCACAGTCCTGTTTTCCTGTATTCCTACAATAATTACAACATTAGTAACCATATTTCTCCCCTGCATTCATTACTAAGATCATTTGTACTCAACACCAGCCAAAGTTGATCCTTTGACACAGCTTTAAATTATGAATATGTAAACAGAGCAGGAGCAAACTGTATTTACATAAACACACCCATAGTCTCTTCCCCTTCCAGCTAGCTGACAGGGAAGCATTCATTGAGAACCTGCTTACATCTACAAATCCCTGATTTGTTTGGGTTTCTCATGGTGGCCAAACCAATACTACACTGCACCTTTAAGTGGAGGAGAATTCGGCTGGCCGAATGAAGGAACAGTGCTTTATGGCTGTGGGAGCAGGGGGAAGAGGACAAACTGCTGCAAAAGGGGACATGGGGCAACATTGACTCATTCCCTGGAACTGAATGGACAAAAGGGTTTAAAAGGGGCAGCCAGTGAGGTGAAACCCTCTTTCACACAAAGCAGCAAAAGATGGAGGGGTCTGGGAACAATTGGTCCATCTGAGGTTTTACATGGGGGGATGTGAGTGGACGTAGAAGGGTAACTAATAAGCTGGAGCTAGGAGTGGGAGCAAAACCCTTGTAGGGAAGCTGATGGTATTGCAGTACTGCTTCAAGCAAAACCTGCAGTTGTTGCAATAATTTGGGGCATCCATGGGTGAGGTTCCTGGCCAGAATAACAATGGATGCTCAACATGGGCACAAGTATGGCAGACAGGAGATAAGCAGCTCCCCACACTCCCACCCTGCATGGGTATAGTAGTCCATGGTGTGGCTGAAAGCCATGTGCACCTTTCAACTTGTCCAATGTTAAGTAATGTAACCTTGTGGAGACAGAGTTACTGTTCTGGGGCAGCAGTGGGGTAGCAGGATTCTGAGAATGCCCTAGTGCCCAGTTCCAAGTATGGTTATACCAGGGTGGCTGATCCCGTGGGAATTCACCTTCTCATCAGTAATAGGTATACATTCCTGAGAGGTAAATAAGTGGACATATAATCCAGGTTGCATAGGGTGGTGTTGGGAGATGCTCAAGTGGCCAAGAATATCTTTAGAATGTAGGAAAACTGGGAGACTGTCTTCCTTATTTATGTTGGTGTTATGCTAGATGTTTACCCAGAGAAAAGCCCAGACTTGTTTAAATATATGGATAAAATCTGGCAGGCATACAGTACATTTGGGGGCTTGTCTTGGTTTAATTATGATGAGCAGTTTAGATTGGGGGCAGCAATGCAAACTGGGATCCAGTAGGGTATTCCACACCATATGCTGTGCTTGAAGTGGATGACACTGTGGGGACCAGAAGCCCATACAGATAGTGGCCTGTACATTCCATAGAAAGAACAGTGGGGTCTGAGTCACATAATAATATTTGCTGGATATATAATGACAGCGATTGTTTTCACATTATCTGTAAATGTAGGCACGCTTGCAAAAAGTGTGTTGGGGTCCATTCAGCCCCTTCTTCCCAGACTGGTAGGGGAAGGTCCTTTTTTGGTACAGCTGACAATCTTGTTAACCTGTTGATGTCTTGTGTGAATTATAGCATTCTTGAAATCTTTCAGTGACTTTGTCTAGCAGTTTGCAGTCATCTTCATGGGCCCACTGGGATGTATTGTAGATATCTAATCATGCCTTTAGAGCTTCCAGTGTAGTTGTGTACACAATTTCATCTTCACTAGTATATCTCTAATGCCACTTGTTTCCAGAAAATTTGGATGTGCTACAACTGCCTCCTCTGTTCAAGGTTTCCTTACAGACTTAGGCCTTGTCTACTTTATTGGTGTAAGTCAATCTAAGTGATGCTACTCCAGCTACGTGAATAACCTAACGGGAGTCAATGCAGCTTAGGTCGACTTACTGCAATGTCTACACCATGCTGCGGCAATAGGAGAGGCTCTACCGTTGACTTATCTTACTCTTCTTGTTCTGGTGGAGAACAGGAGTCTACCGGAGAGTGCTCTGCAGTCGATTTAGCAGGTCTTCACTAGACCTGCTAAATCGACCCCCTGCTGCATCAACTGCAGCAGTGTCGATCCCTGGTAAGTGTAGGCACTGCCTGAGGGATTCAGGTGGATTAATTTACTCTATTACAATTTGTAAATTTCTCTAAGAACTCTGCAGGGTTCAGTTCTCGCTACAACTAAGCTTATGTTATGTTCATGTTAGGAACATAACATCATAATAATATTGGTTGTGAAACCCCATTATGCAAAATTTGTCTTCAAACTTTCAATAGAAAAATTAAGTAGAGACACTTTGAATGGTAGTTTTAGCCATTTATTGCTATATTATGGGAAAACTGAAATCAACAGGTAATAGAGGCAAGCTGTTTGGAAATAACAATATTCAGAGTTTGCCGTTATCAGATACAGTTGGTTTAATATTTTCTGACATTCCCTTGCTCATATATTAACAAAGCTGCACTTGCATGAATTTGGCAGGAGTTGATACATTGTTTATGCAATTTAATGCAGTGTAATGTAAATAAATGTTGATTGGGTTGAAACATTTACCGTATAGTCACAATTGAACACTGATAAGGAAAATACTCTGGGGATAGCAATAGATAGAAACAAATGCATTATGTTTAACAGGGACTAAAAGTGAAATAGAATTCCCGTGTCACAGATCTCTTACTTTTCCAGCTTTCATAGAATCATAGAATATCAGAGTTGGAAGGGACCTCAAGAGGTCATCTAGTCCAACCCCCTGCTCAAAGCAGGACCAATTCCCAGCTAAATCATCCCAGCCAGGGCTTTGTCAAGCCGGGCCTTAAAAACCTCCAAGGAAGGAGACTCTACCACCTCCCTAGGTAACGCATTCCAGTGTTTCACCACCCTCCTAGTGAAATAGTTTTTCCTGATATCCAACCTGGACCTCCCCCACTGCAACTTGAGACCATTGCTCCTTGTTCTGTCATCTGCCACCACTGAGAACAGCCGAGCTCCATCCTCTTTGGAACCCCCCTTCAGGTAGTTGAAGGCTGCTATCAAATCCCCCCTCATTCTTCTCTTCTGGAGACTAAACAATCCCAGTTCTCTCAGCCTCTCCTCATAAGTCATGTGCTCCAGACCCCTAATCATTTTTGTTGCCCTCCGCTGGACTCTTTCCAATTTTTCCACATCCTTCTTGTAGTGTGGGGACCAAAACTGGACACAGTATTCCAGATGAGGCCTCACCAATGTCGAATAAAGGGGAACGATCACGTTCCTCGATCTGCTGGCAATGCCCCTACTTATACAGCCCAAAATGCCGTTAGCCTTCTTGGCAACAAGAGCACACTGTTGACTCATATCCAGCTTCTCGTCCACTGTGACCCCTAGGTCCTTTTCAGCAGAACTGCTACCTAGCCATTCGGTCCCTAGTCTGTAGCAGTGCATGGGATTCTTCCGTCCTAAGTGCAAGACTCTGCACTTGTCCTTGTTGAACCTCATCAGGTTTTTTTCTGCCCAATTCTCTAATTTGTCTAGGTCCCTCTGTATCCGATCCCTACCCTCTAGTGTATCTACCACGCCTCCTAGTTTAGTGTCATCTGCAAACTTGCTGAGAGTGCAGTCCACACCATCCTCCAGATCATTAATAAAGATATTAAACAAAACCGGCCCCAGGACCGACCCTTGGGGCACTCCACTTGAAACCGGCTGCCAACTAGACATGGAGCCATTGATCACTACCCGTTGAGCCCGACGATCTAGCCAGCTTTCTATCCACCTTACAGTCCATTCATCCAGCCCATACTTCTTTAACTTGGTGGCAAGAATACTGTGGGAGACCGTATCAAAAGCTTTGCTAAAGTCAAGAAATAACACATCCACTGCTTTCCCCTCATCCACAGAGCCAGTTATCTCATCATAGAAGGCAATTAGGTTAGTCAGGCACGACTTCCCCTTGGTGAATCCATGCTGACTGTTCCTGATCACTTTCCTCTCCTCTAAATGTTTCATAATTGATTCCTTGAGGACCTGCTCCATGATTTTTTCCAGGGACTGAGGTGAGGCTGACTGGCCTGTAGTTCCCCGGATCCTCCTTCTTCCCTTTTTTAAAGATGGGCACTACATTCGCCTTTTTCCAGTCATCTGGGACCTCCCCCGATCGCCATGAGTTTTCAAAAATAATGGCTAATGGCTCTGCAATCTCACCCGACATACTGTTCCAGTTTCCCCGCCTTTACACTTCATTTCCCCCTCAGAGTGATTTTATGTTGTTTAGCCCTCCAGCAAAACCATTAAGTCCTCCCATTTCTGGGTAACAAATAGTCCAAATAAAACAGAAGATAGGCCTTGGCCCTCCATGGCCCAAAGTGCTCCTCCCAGGATCCAAACTGTCTCCCACCTTGAGGCAGTGAAACCTTTCTGGAACCCTAGACCTGGGATTCTCAAATAAAAATGGATGCTCACAACAAACCGACACAACTTTTCTCTCCTCTCAGGCCACACAGTCCTTCTGCTTTCACAGCATTTTAAATCGTCATCTCGTTGTCTTTATTCTTCCCCTCTGATGCAGGGCAGATAGTAGCCATTTGCTCTGGCTTGTCCATTCCTTCATCTCCTGCCTCATTAGGCCTCAAATAGCTTGTATTTCCCTGGAGTTCCTGTCCTTTTAGCCCCCCTTCATTAGACTCCTTTTCCCACCTCTTTTAGTGGAGAGTCTCATCCATATCTTCCTATCCCCTACCTGTCTTCTTAATGAGGAGCAGGAATTTACCCTCCTCCACCCCTGTAATTCCCCTTCACAATAAGCCTTTCTCCCTTTCAGGACCACAATTCTCAGAATGCTTGAATCAGAACCTAGGCTTATGATCTCCCTTAATGGCCCAGCACCTTGTTACTATCAGGATGTAGTACAGGAAGGAAAGAAACATATCAGATGAGGTTATGACAACCTACTTGGAATATTGTGCATAATGTTGGGTGATCTTTTATGTAAATATTATGAAAACTGAAGAATTGAAAGTTAGGGTGACCAGATGTCCCGATTTTATAGGGACACTGCCGTGAGAGGCACAGGCGGAGTCGATGGGGGAGCGGCAGTAGTCAACTCACCGCAGGGAGGACACCGCGGTGAGTAGGTCTAAGTACGTTGATTTCAGCTACATTATTCACATAGCTGAAGTTGCGTAACTTAGATTGAGCATCTCACGGCCCACCAGGGGCTTACTCTGAACAAGCCATGAACCAAGTTTGGAAACCCCTGCTCTAAACTATACCAGTTATTAAAGTCCACCATGTAGTGTTAGATCACCAGAGATTGTGAGAGTACAGCACATTTTTCCAGACCCTTCACTACTATCAACACATCTCTTCTCAACACCAGTATGCACCCAGGGCCGGTGCAAGGATATTTTGCACCCTAGGTGAAACTTCCACCTTGTGCCCCGCCCCCCCCCCCCACACAAATAAATCACAAACATTATACAAAATACACGGTCACAGAGTAACATGTTATAATTTAGAATTTATGTTTCCGTGCTTTAAGTTTAGCAAATTTAGAAACAAGTTCCTCCAAGTCAATGCTGTGAGAAATGTCATGTTCCATGGTGTCATAACTATAAAGGGAAGGGTAACAGCTGTCCTGTGTACAGTACTATAAAATCCCTCCTGGCCAGAGACTCCAAAATCCTTTTCCCTGTAAAGGGTTAAGAAGCTCAGGTAACCTGGCTGGCATCTGACCTAAAGGACCAATAAGGGGACAAGATACTTTCAAATCTTGGGGGAGGGGGGAAGGCTTTTGTTTGTGTTCTTTGTTTGGGAGTGTGTTCATCCTCGGGACTGAGAGGGACCAGACATCAATCCAGGTTCTCCACATCTTTCTAAACAAGTCTCTCCTATTTCAAACTTGTAAGTAAATAGCCAGGCAAGGCATGTTAGTTTTCCTTTGTTTTTCTCAACTTGTAAATGTACCTTTTACTAGAGTGTTTATCTTTGTTTGCTGTACTTTGAACCTAAGACTAGAGGGGAGTCCTCTGAGCTCTTTAAGTTTGATTACCCTGTAAGGTTAATTTCCATACTGATTTTACAGAGATGATTTTTACCTTTTTCTTTAATTAAAAACCTTCTTTTTAAGAACCTGATTGATTTTTCCTTGTTTTAAGATCCAAGGGGTTTGGATCTTGATTCACCAGGAGTTGGTGGGAGGAAGGAGGGGAATGGTTAATTTCTCCTTGTTTTAGATCCAAGGGGATTGGATCTGTGTTCACCAGGAGTTGGTGGAAGGAAGGAGGGGGGATGGTTAATTTCTCCTTGTTTTAAGATCCAAGGGGTTTGGATCTGTATTCACCAGGGAATTGGTGAAAGGTTTCTCAGGGCTTCCCAGGAAGGGAATCTAATTGGGAAATGGTGGCAGTGGAACCAGAGCTAAGCTGGTAGTTAAGCTTAGAAGTTTTCATGCAGGCCCCTACATTTGTACCCTAAAGTTCAAAGTGGGGATCCAGCCTTGACACATGGCCATCCAGAGGATTCAGGGGATGTGGGGCAAAGCAATTTCCGCGCCCCTTCCATAGAAAAAGTTGCAATACTATAGTAACATGGCTTTGGAAATGTAAAAAATAATTAGTGAAATACATTCAAAAATTAATTTGTAATAATTTGAAAATACATTATTAAATACATTATTTAAAAACATTAAAAGCTGTAATGTTATGTATACATTTGCAATTACAAAATGGGCTGTTGCTGGGTGATGGTGATGGTTGGTACCAATGGGCTGTTGCTACCTGGGGGTGGTGCTACTGTTGCCCAGGGCTGGGTGGGGAGCTGGGCTCTAGGTTCGGGGGTGCCCGGCTCACAGGGGCTGGGCTCAGGGATGTGAGGAGATGGGGTCAAGGGGGTGTCCGGCTCAGAGGAGCTGGGCTCAGAGCTGGGGGTCAGGGCTGTGGGGGGGATGGGGTTGGGGGGTTTCTGGCTCAGAGGGGCTGGGCTCGGAGCTGGGGGTCAGGGCTGTAGGGGGATGGGGTTAGGAGGGTGCCCGGCCTCGGCATCTTACCACGTCACTTACCCCCTCTCCCAGGAGCCTCCAACATACTCGTGGGTCAGGGAGAGCCTCCGACATATTTATGGGGGCCCCTGTGGGAACCGGGGCCTGGGGCAAATTGCCCCACTTGCCTCCCCCGCTGGGCGGCCCTGAACTCAGATACCGGGCATGACAGAGGCTGGAGCAGGGAGATGGGGGCACTGGGGTAGCTCAGCTCTGCAGGCTGCCATCCTCTCCAACCACCCACACACAAGGGGAGCAGGAGCAGGGACCAGCCAAGGACCAAGGGGGCAGGAGCACAGGTGCCTGAGGCCAAGCTGTGGGGAAGCACTTACCTTGCCCAAGGCATGGGCATCGGGCTCCTATTTCTTCCTCCGCTCCACCAGACCGCCGCCTGAGGCTCTTTTCTTCTCTGTGCCCCCGCTGGGGCTGACCGTGGAGGCTGAGCCAGAAGGCAGCTTCTCCTTTCCTCCAGAAGCCCTGCTGTCGCGCCCGTCGCCGGGCTTGTGTAACATGCGCTAAGCAGAGCTGCGGAGTTCTGCCCAGCTGCCAGTGCCCCCGCCGGCAATGAAAAGAATCGCATGGGATGGAGCGGCCGCAGAGCTGGGAGGGAGAGGGAGTCTGAGCTGCCGGCAGGCAGCCCAGGGGCTTCCGATCTAAAGAACAGCTCAGNCAGACCGCCGCCTGAGGCTCTTTTCTTCTCTGTGCCCCCGCTGGGGCTGACCGTGGAGGCTGAGCCAGAAGGCAGCTTCTCCTTTCCTCCAGAAGCCCTGCTGTCGCGCCCGTCGCCGGGCTTGTGTAACATGCGCTAAGCAGAGCTGCGGAGTTCTGCCCAGCTGCCAGTGCCCCCGCCGGCAATGAAAAGAATCGCATGGGATCCAGCGGCCGCAGAGCTGGGAGGGAGAGGGAGTCTGAGCTGCCGGCAGGCAGCCCAGGGGTTCCCCTGTGTCAGTGCACCACCAACAGCCCAGGGGTTCCCCTGTGTCCATGCACCACCGGCAGCCGGGAACCCCTGGGCTGCTGGTGGTGCGCGGACACAGGGGAACCCCTGGGCTGCCAGTGGTGCACAGACACAGGGGAACCCCTGGGCTGCCTGCCGGCGGTTCAGACTCCCTCTCCCTCCCAGAGCAACGGCCGCTGGAATGATGTAAAAAAAAAAAATTGGGGGCACCACTTTTTGGCAACTCCAAATCTTGGCGCCCTAGGCAACTGCCTAGTTGGCCTAAATACTAGCACTGGCCCTGGCTAAGGAGGAGAGGAGGCTAGGGTAGAAAGTGATGGGTATACTCATCATAGCAATCTCTGTGCCAGAGATTTCCCCCATGCTGGAGTTATGTCAGTTTTAAGATTGATTTGCTGCACCATTCACACCACTCCGAAAAAGTATAAAACAATTTTTAAAGGAGGCCTGGCTCCTATATTTGTGGGAAATTCTTTGATAATATTGGCTCGATTGTTGCTGTCTGCATTCGGTGAGAGAAGAGGTCATGCAGCAGCATGAGGAACTGGAGAATTCTGGCTTACTGAAATTCCCATACATGTACAAGTCCGTGTTCTGGGTCTCCATTGAAAGTTCAGTATTTTTGCTATTATGTTGGCAATCACAAATTATTAACAAAGTACAAATTGGAAAATTAACATTTAAGTAATATGTTCCGGTCTGAGATGTTTTGAGATTGACTTCTGATAATAATTCTTACAACAAATACTCTGGTGCACTACACTCAAATGTAATACACAGATGGGATCATTTGTTGATCTCTACTTCTAATTTGGCTTTGGCCTCTTCAGCTGATTCAGATTGTATATATTTCTATTTGGAATAGTTGTTACAATGATCAAAATAAATAAATAAACAAACTATATTCCTCTAAAACAAGTGGGTTGTTTTTTAGTATTACTTAGTTTTACTTTTTCATTTTTGCATATGATTACACTGTTGGGCTAACTGAGAAAATATATTCTATTAAAATGGTTTGAACTTGACTATTCCCAGGTATAATAGTCATTTGTTAGTTTCTCAGAACATTTTAGTTCTTGCATGCAGAATGAGTGGAGAGTCGAAGTGTTCCCCAAATCCATTAGACCTTTGATCATTATCATTGCAACTCACCATCTGTTTTGTCATATTTCTTGTCCGTTCTTTTGGGCATTGGGTGAGATATTACTGAACAGATGGCAGGGAACTGTGCCACTAATTTCTGATTGGTTAGCAGATTCAGTAGCAATTTAAAGTCCTGAAGAAAGTTATTTCATGGTTGCCATTGTCCAAAATATTGAAGACATCCTATTACCTTATTCCCTTGTAGACCATTATTTTACAGAATGTTGTGATATATGAAATTTCAGTGGGAACTATGGATACTCATCTCCTCTGAAAATGAGGCATTTTATTTAGTTGCCTAAATACAGATTTATGTGGGTAAATTTAAACACCCATGCTTTAAAATGTTGATCTTTGCCTCCAAGTTTTCCTGCATCATTTTTACATGAGAAAGCTTTTTCTCCATCTAGCTGGGGGGGGGGGGGGGGGAATCTATGTATGTTTATGGAGCTTTAGCTCAAACAAAGTAAAATTTAAAATTCAGCCAACCACACAAAATAACCTCTTAAGGATGCCTCATGCTCCCATATCCTACTTTGCTTGGTCTGCAGTCACCATTAAGTTGTTGTTGGGCAAGATGAGAAGTATCTAGATACAATTTTAGCAGAGGTTCAGAGGTTCAATTGCACCCATAGAAATAATGAAATCAAGGATGCAAAATCAGACCAAAATTCACTTCTTCTAGCCCAGTGTGGAGGAGAGGACACAGGTTGGGGTGGCAAGAAAGGTTGGAGACCAAGCCCGTCCTGAACTCACAGTGTCATGGCAGCTCCTGCCCCATGGGTCTGGGCCCAGGGCATAGTTCCCTGGTAGATGGAGTCGCAGTGCCATTCACTCAAATCTGGCCAAAATGCCTCTCCATCACAGAGGGGCAGTCAGCCCTAACCTGAGTGTTGCTGCTATTCTGTGCACTAATTCACATTGCCCAAATTGGGAAGATGGGTCCAGACCCATGGGACAGGCGCTCCTGCTACATGTTGAGCATGGGGTGAGCTTGGTATCCAGCTCCTAACTTTGCTCCCACTAGGGCCTCATTCATATTGGGCCAGAATTAGGATTGTGGTAGAGTGAGCTGCTGCAGATGGTTGGTGTCTCCTTGGCACTTAAGTACAGTGTATCCATTCAATCAGGAGCCTATATCTTCCCCTGTCATGCACCTTGAAAACTAAATCTACGGTATCTGTGTACAACGAGGTGTACTTTTGCAGAACATTCTGAGTGGTCTTAAAATACAATGGAAATTGATATTAAAGGTAGATACAATAATCTTTCCAAAGACTTTGAAGCTACTATTATAGACTACGGTAATATTTGTAAAGGGAATTAGAATATCATAATAGTATGAATATTTCTTACTGGCTCCAACAATGGATTATTGCTATTAAATATTAACAATAGCAATAACTTAATGTTTTACAGTGCTGAAAGTCTTACTCTCTACCAATATTTTGGGAATCACAAGAAATGCATTTAAGGAAAAAAACATGCATGTAACTCATCCATTTGTTAAAGGATATATAAGATAGACACATTTTCATTAAACTTTCTTTGATAAGCCCTGCCATGCTACAAGCATGAGGAAATTTAGGAAGTCATATAATTCAGCTAATTCTGAAAGAACTGTTCTTAGCTCTGATCTGTTCTAAGAGTGCTTTTTGTCAATTAAATATCTCAGCAAGTGCCATTATTTACTGCATATAATATGTTTATACCCGTAAAGATTTATCATTGCTCAAGCAATCACAGAAAAGAGATTTCTTTCTGCAGCTAGTACCCAGAGTCCAATTTTGAACTATGCCAGCTGGACTTTCAGCTTAGCTAAGTTTATTTCCTGGCAAGTAGTATATGAAACTGAGTGTTGTTATTTCTACCTTCTTAAATTGAAATAGTGCCTAAGCAATCTAAATTACTTTTATGAAAGTTACATTTTCTTTCCTTATAGGTACCTCACATCCTTTTAACTTATTAAAAGCTAATTTTTTACTTAATCAACATCAACATCTTCTTCTGGTGTGTATTCTCCTGAGAATTTGCAAATGATTGAATGTGACTTTGAATTAAATTTAATTCACATTGTTACATATTACTAGTGTTTATATCTTAGGAAATAACACTTAAGAGTAAAATTATAGTGAAATACCACAGATTCTGGCTCATTATGATTGCTCACATTGCGTCGATCTGCGTTTATACATGGATTGATTGTGGATAGGTGATGTAGCATCCTGTAGGGAACTTGAAGGGAGGAGCACATCCTGCAGAAGGGAAGAGTTCGGAGCAGGCACCAGGAAACCAGCCTGTGTGCACATGAATGCAAGCTGTGGGTGCAGCAGCTACACTGTAAATAGATTGCTTAATAAAGAGCCAGTTCAGTTTTACAAACATGGAGTCCTCTCATTTTGCTACCTACCATGTGGTACATGAAAAATGGTGGCAGTGGCCAGTCTAGTGAAACCCACAGCAAGGACAGGAGTGTGATTAAAAGGAAAACAAAGCAGCAGCTAGAAACAGAGCAAACAGGCAGCATGAAGGGACTCAGATGACTGGAAATGCTGGCTTTACAGGCCAAAAAAACACCTTGCACAGGTATGGAAACAGTAAAAGCAAGAGTTGAGTCTCTATACAGAACTGACCATGGGGGATAAAGATGAGAAAATGAAGATAAAACTTTTTTACTACTTCATTGAAAAAAAGGATGAGAAGTGAGTGAGATGTTGTTGCCAGGAATAATTTCCAAAACACTGTAAAGGTATTTGATGAGTACAGTGACTCCAGGCAGAATGAAACAGTAGAGAGTTGCTGGGTTTTTTTTTTTACCTGAAACCAAGAAGCAGTAGAGGGACTTTATTTCTATCTATGTTTATCTTTGTTATGTTTGTCTATGTTACAAAGCTGAGAATTCTGACATCTATATGCAACTTTGGAGACTTTAAAGATACAGGATCATTTGTGGGACATGTGATTCCGTCTTACAGAAAAGATGGTTGGAAAAACAGATCTAACACTTGAGGGATGCCTCCAAATTATAAGACCAAGTGGGTGAGGTAATATCTTTTATTAGACCAATTTCTGTGGTTCAAGAGACAAGATTCGGAGCTTCCACAGAGCTCTTCTTCGGGTCCAAATAGCAAGGGCAGCTGAACTGTACAGGGAAAGGTTTAAAACAATAACAACCACTAGTGCAGCAAAAGTACACAACAAACTAAAGGAACCCAAGAAGCAGAGTGGAGACAGACCAAATGACAATGCAGGCATCATGGTCCAGTGCATTGATTGTAAAGATGATGATTATTAACAGTGGCTATTAAACCTGCTTTGCTGAGAGGTAGAAACATTAGCCAGGATCGTAGGTTATCTCCCACAATATTTGGAATTGTCATGGGATACTTAACATTTACCTGGACAGCCAGTGGAGATGAGTAGAAAAGACCTTATCATAACATTGTGTCCTATGGCATCACCAACACAATCAAATCCAGTCCCCCCCCAGTCTAGAATTGCAGAATCCAACACCTGCGATGGTACTCAAGCCTGGATCCTTCGGTCTTACAGACAAACAAACCAGCAAGTCAGCCTGACAAATTGAATGACAAGAAGCATTACCTTCACTCCTGCCCCTTACCCACACAACTTGCCCAAAAGTAAGATTTAAAAGAGATTTAACACAAATGAATCATTCCTATCAAACACTGCGTAATTTTAATAAACAAAATCTAATTGACTTCCCCCCAACAGCCAATTTAGCATGAATCTATGTGATTTTCATATCTCTCTTCACTGTACTCTATTTTTAGTATAACATGTCAGTGTTTAATCTATTTGAAAAAGTCTCAGATCCCTGAACATCTGGAAATAAAATGTTTTGATTTGACCATCACATTTTCATCAGTTTTAGAATGTGTCATTCTTTGAGAATGGCTTTTATGTCTTTCCAAGAATAAATCTGTTAATACCGCTTGTGCTTTTAATCAGTTCTTCCTGACATTTCAAAAGTGTATGCAATATTCCTTCTGATCGAATTTCACTGTGTAGCAACAATTTCTTTAAGATACTTAGTCACTACCGCTTGTTTTCTTCTGTTGTATTCATTCTCCTCTTGACAAGAACTCCCTCAACAGTGGAGTTTAAGGCTTAGCTGTTGTGCCATAGTATTCCCTTTGTTTATGTTGAAATGTTTCCAATTTCTCTCTTCCTGGTGAATTTACCAGGCTAGGCATCCACACAGATGCTTTTGAACGAGGAAATCTTGTTCTTGTCTGCTTATGTATTAATACTAATGTACAGCTAGCCCCTTCAGTATCACTTGTTCCTAAAGGCACCAGTAAAACACAGCTCAGGGAGTAATCCACAAAATAAAGTCTCATTTTCTGTTCACAGAATAGCTCAAAATACATTAAAAAATCTTCAGATTATTCATTCTTTATAAGTATTCTACGCATTTAAAAATAACTATTGTGATTTTCCCAGTGAGTATTCATTATTTGCAATACAGGCTGTGTTGGGTTAGATTGGCCAGATATGTCACATGGTATTTGTTTCCGTAACATTCAATTTTATGAATGTTTGATGGAAGTGAATACAAAAGGGGTAGCAGCACGACTGAAGCAAATACACTGAAACTTTGATAGAATATGGACTCTCACCACCCCATTGTTCTTTTAGGTCTATCAAATATAGAACTTTGTGGTTATATCTGGTTTTCTTTAACATAATGCTGAGTTTGTGTTGCAGTCTCAGACATTCCACTGCTTTGATTGTGTCTATGTGAAAATGGATATATATAAAAAATCTTACCTTATTGAAAAATCATGGAATTCTCAGTGGCAGACTGAAGTCAATTATATATTATTATCTTGTAAATTCCTTGTTTTGAAAAACACTGTTCAATTTTGTCACTTATCTGATCCCTTTTCAAAACATTTTGAATAATAGCCAGTAATGAGGAGAGAATCACTTTTGTTAAACAAATCTTGAGAAAATGTTTGCCATGGTCTGTCTGGAGTGGGATGGTTAATTGAAGGATATTTTTGCTACGGACTCTTGCAGACGATGTAGGCATTTAGACACAGTGCTTGCTGTCTAATGATTTATCCCTAGGTAAAATTTTAAAAAGGTTGTTTTCCTTCCCTTGCCTTTGCTGTGCCTAGATGATGCTATCCATCTGCTTACAAGCATTTCTAAAGCCCCGAGGTGCTGTACAGGATTACTGAAAAACAGAGAGATAAGTCCAGAGGGGTCAGTCATTTCACAGATTCCAAGGTCAAACCACCTTCATGGGCCAAAAAACTTTCTTGGAGTAATTTCTGTTGGAATTAGAGCATGTCTTTTTGAGAAAAAAAAATCCAGTCTCATTTTAAAAGTTGCCAGTGATGGAGAATTGAACATGACCCTTGGAAAATTCTTCTTAATTGCCCTCACTGTTAAGAATTTACACCTTTTTTCCAGTCTGAATTTGCCTAGCTTCAACTTCCAAAGACTGGATCTTGGTATACCTTTGTTAGATTGAAGTGCCCATTATCAAATATTTGTTCCCCATGTAGGTACTTATAGACTGTGATAAAATCACTCCTTTACCTTTTATGTGTTAAGCTAAATAGATGGAGTTCCTTGAGTCTATAACTATAAGGCATGTTTTCCAGTCCTTTAATCATTCCAGTGGCAATTCTCTAAACCCTCTCCAATTTATCAACACCCTTCCTCAGTTGCAGAAGGAGAAGTGAATACAGGAGTTCAGCAGCAATAACCAGTGCCAAATACAGAGGCTTGTCCCTCAATCTGTTTCAGAGTCACTACTTCCCAGCATAGAGTCCCCCATCATGTAAATATGGCCTATGTTCTTTGCTCCTAGATGAGTACATTTACATTTGGCCATATTAAAACACTTATTGTTTGCTTGTACTTAGCTTACCAAACAATCCAGATCTCTCTGTATCAGTCCTCTTTTTTCTTCCTTATTTCTGATTCACCCACTTTTTGTTTCAACTGCAAAGTTTATCGGTGATGATTTTATGTTTTATGTTAAATGGCATAGGGCCAAGAACTGATCCCTGCAGGACCCCATTGAAAACACGCCTGCTTGAGAATGCCACCCTATTTACAATTACATTTTGGGACTAGTAAGCCATTTTTAATCCATTTAATTCTCCCTCCTGCTCTTTGGTTTGCTCATTGGTTTATGTCTATATTTAAAATGCTGCTTTACTTCTGCTCCTGTCTCTTGGGAAATGCTACCTGAAGATGTTGAGAGGTGGAATTTCCCTGATATTGGTCAAATGTTGAGAAAGCTCAGCCACTGAGATGTTTGACTTGATTTTATACTTGTATTGTGCCTGTAGTGGGGTGGCTGCCCCACTCCCTGAGAGTGTGGGCTGCAGCAGGTCAATGCGCTTGCGCAGACAGACAGCCAATGAGGGAAGGGCTTATTGGAAGCCAATCGGGGCCCAGATTAGAAACAGCCAATCAGGGCCAGGCTCAGCCCTATAAAAAGGCTGCCCAGGAAGGGAGCAGTCAGTCTGTCTCAGGTCTTTGAGAGGGGAAGGTCTGTCTCCAGAGCAGAGAGACTATCACTAGGGACAGTGCAGTGCTGGGCAGGCCCGGGGGAGCAGAAGGAAACTCCAGCACGGTGTCTGCCAGGCTGCAGGCCCTGAGGGGAAGGGCCTAGCCGGTGAGAGGGGCTGAACGGGAAGCGGCCCAGGGACGTGGACAGATGGAGGGAGAGAAGGAGGGCAGGATGGCTGCCACTAGAGGGTCCCTGGGTTGGGACCCAGAGTAGTGGGTGGGCCTGGGTCCCCCCCTTTCTCCTTGCCTTACACCCGGCAGACGGGAGTGGCCATCGTGGGCTGCACCAAACCCCTGCCAAGAGGGGTGTGACTTTGGAAGTGCAGTAGCCTACATTGGCCGGGGCGCAGAGAGACAGCTGATTGACCCCCCACCCCTCTGGCGAGGATGGACTAAGGGCACTGCTGGAGGGCAGTGGCTTGAAAAGGATGCCGCGAGCTGGTGAGCGACACAGGCTCAGATACCAACTGAGGGTGAGATGACAGATGGGACACCACCAGGAGGGGGCGCTCCACTAGACAGAGCTAATTCCCAGAGACAACCAGCAGGAGGCGCCAGTTGGTTAATCCCAACATTGTCACAGTGCCACATTGTCAGATCTTCCATGAAAGACCTTGAAGTCCATGAAAGGTGAGATAGTCCTTATAACAACAACATGGACCTATCCCCACTACTGCCTCTCTTCACATTCCCTAATGGTAGACATTGAAGGTTGCAGAGCACTGCTATAATACTTACACACTGGCTTTTCTTCTTAATGATGACTTTGTGATAGTTCTTCATGAATGTTTTACTTTATCTGAAGTAGAATGAGTTTCAGTAGTTCATCTGGGAAGTGACAAATTCTCATACCAGCACAAACAGGTCAACCTCATGAAGGAAAAGACAGGCTTCTTGCTAGCTAAAGATTGAAGAAAGTTATCTCAGGTGGAATCCATGAAGACACTTATGCATTGCAATGCTCAGCATCATGGTGCCCTACTTCTAGGCACCTAGAAACATCACAGGAACAACACTGTGATCCACAAAGCAGAGTTATACACTCCCTATAAAATGAATAAGGAGAAATAGGTGCCTTAGAATGTGATCCACAAAAGCCTGCACACTAGGCAGTGAGCCACCTAAGCTCGCCACTGGGAGATGTCAATGAGAGGGGTGTATACTAAGCCCCTCCCCTCTCATGAGGATAGGTGCCTAAGCTTAAATTTCAGGGAGGCACCTAGCTCTGCTAATGATATACAAATGGAAACCAGCAACTTGGAGTCAGGCAGTGTAGGCACCTAGGTAGCTGCTTGAGGGAATGAGTTACATGCCTAATTCACTCCCCACAAAATGGACAGAGAAAAAAGTGGCAGTGCCAGTGCTCACCTTATAATTTTTAGCCCAGTGGTTAGAGCACTCACCTGAGAGGTGCAAGTCCCAAGTTCAATTCCCCTCTCTCTGCCAGAGGGGAAGAAAGAATTTGAACAAGGGTCTCTCACCACTCAGGAGGGTGCTCTAACTACTGAGCTATTGTATATTCTGGTGTAGGGCTCTCAGTCTCTTCTGTTAAAGCTAATCCACTGGGAATAAATATTTTAATAGCTGTTTTGCCAGAAGGAGAGCATGAGAATGACTCTGTAGTCCAGTAACTAGGGCACTTCCTGGGAAACCCAGGGTCCAGTCCCCTAGTTAAATAACATTTTCATACATTATCCACAATAGAACAGCTTCAACAGGGGATACTGAAGAAGTTTGAACCTTTGTCTTCCACATCCCAGGTGAATTCTCTAATCATCTACTTTTCCGAACAGATTTTGAGTGGGACCTGATCTGGTAGGCTTGCTCAGAGGCTGCCTACAAGACTGGGTCCCACATGCAACCTAAGCAGCTGAATGACTATCTTCCCCTGTGAATCACTCTGGGGTTTAGGCAGGAGATAGACATCTGAATGCTTAAAGCAAGGCAGCAATGTGGATCCACAAAGGCAAAAACCTCAGCATCTAGGAAGTAGAACATTAGGTTCCAAGTGAGTTTAGGTGCCTATAGGATCAAGCAGCAGCCCATCTGGAGTTTTATAGATTGCACTGTAGCTGTGTACAGGGACACAGGCACCTAATTATGGAGTTTAGGTGCCTAGGTTATATAGACCTGAGACCTAATCAACGCTCTCCCCCCCCCACCATTACCCATATTAAACCAAATGTTGGTGAAACTCAGGGAGTTCGCCACTAAAATTGAAAAAAAAAAAAAGGAATGTTCTGCTGCTGATAAAGCACCCTGCCTCAGGAATGTCCCTAACGAGAATTATAAGCACAACGGTTGTAAAGACGCTGGGAAATTAGGGAGGATACAGAGACTCAACAAATGGTAAGATAAGTTTTGACCAGTGTTTTAGGCTGACCATCTGGACAAACAGAGAAGGTCACAATTAAGTTACAATTTGGTCATGAAAGATAAAATGTAAAGAACTTGGGCAGCAAGGAGGACACATTTATGCACTGGCACCTTTGGTTAAATTGTGTGTTATTTAGGAGTGTGGGATAATGTGATAGGTTTAGTAAATTTGAAGGAGGGAGCTAGTTTTAGCTATATACTGTAAATAAAAAGCAATGCTCTTTGGGAACCATTTCTGGACTGTAGTTCAACATCAAGCTGCTGGAACTCTGACCCCTCTGCACAACCGTGACATGCTGAGGCATCTCTGGGAACCCCCAGATGAATGAATCCTGACTGGCCATCGGGTGAAATTTGTCTGTATATTGGGAGTGGTGAGCATAAGAGAGTTGCTTGGTATATCTATTCTGTGTGTGTTGCTAATGAATAGATGTTTAGAGCACAACTGTGTAAGGCTCTTTCACTGGGAAAAGGTTCTGCAGACCCATAGAGCCCTGAGCCCCAAGGGAAAGGGCGGGTACTTAAATTGACCAGATTTCTTCCTGCTAAGGATAGGTCCCTTACACCTTGAGCCCTCAGAAGGGAAAGGGTGGGGGTACCTAAATTGATTGGGTCACACCTTGAGCAATCGGTAGGGTATAGGCGGGTTGCCTTAAATTGAGCGGATAGGAGTTACTTCATGAATTATGCCCCTGATGTCAAGAGTAGTTACTTGGCATGTCCCCAGTGCTGCTTAGTATCAACAGTCAGTATATGCCACCAACTGAAGGGGAGATTTTTGTGTTTCCCTTGTGGTAATTTTTTCAAGTTCCTAGAGGTACCTGTATCCTTTGCAGATGTGATCAAGTACTATACTGATACATATATTTATATATGCCTGGATATTTAGACCCACCAATTACTTCAATCTTTCCCAAATTCAGCTTGTATTAACCATTGTTGTATCAGGTTTATATTTGCTTCATTTTTCTTAAACAGAGGAAAGACAGTGCTGTCTGTGCTGGATGAGACTAACACAGACCTAACTTCTCAAAACTGACTAGTGATTTTTGGTGTGTCAATACTGAGATGCCTTAATGGGTAATGATTTTCAGAGAGCAAGCGCTCATCAGTTTCTGAAAATCAAGCCACTTAAAAATATTTCCAATGGGGCAACCAAATGTGAATGCACTGGAAACCACGAATCAGTTTTGAAAATTTGAGCCAATTCAGCAGATCCCTTAAGCACATGCATAACTTTAATCTTATAAATCCATTCCTATTCAGTATAGCCATTAAGCATGTGCTTAACTTTAGGATATATGTAAGTTTCATTGGGTTAATTTAGCTACTCAGACTACTCATATGCTTAAGCACTTTGAAGAATAAAGCTGGACTTACATGCTTACAGATGTGTAATTGGTTTGCTGAACAGGGACCTTAGGCCACATAGCATTGTGTGTTAGCTGCATACTGCTGTCAGCATAGGCCAGGCTATTCCATACTTCTCCTAGTTAAATAGGAGCAGTAAAAGGACTGACCCTGTAGCCATCTTCATATGTGAGAGCTTTTGTGGAAGAGTCGTCCATCATGAATGTTTGGGATCTGTAAGTAAAGAATGATCATTATCAACTTAGCATGATCCTTTTGATCCCCGCCAGAACACATAGCCTTGTGACACATGATTGATGTATTTACATTTTACACAAAGAAACAACTTTTTGCTTATGGCTAACAATTGAGCAATTGTTATTTCAATATCCTTGAGTTTCAGGTGGAGATGACCAAATAGCAGGAAAAAAAATTATTTGTTGAATATATTACACAAGTAAATCCCTTTTCTGATATTCAAGTAGCTTTTACCTATTCAGCCCATATATTATCTGATAAATTAACAAAATATACAAATAGTGCCGTCTAGAATAGAGATTGGAGTATTGGATATCTGACAAATGTTGCTATTTCTGAATCTCAGTGGTTTTCTTATAAATCACATGGCCATCATATTAATCTCAGAACAGTTTCTTGTTCAATGGCATAAAAAAATGCTGAGGTAAATTTCTTCTGTCACCATATAATAAAGGTGTGAAGTTCGCAAAAGTGCTAGTTTGAAGGTGATCATTTTTCATGCCCCCAGTTAAATTACATATATAAAGTTTATAAAAGGTTGAAAGTGCATCACATGGCAGAGGTCAGTATCCAGAGATTCCAGTACCTACTGTTACAGGCGGGAGGGACAGAGGGTGAAAAGCTTGAAGCTTTATCCTTGGAAAACAATCACTGAATGACACATCTATTTTAAAACTAAAAAAACAGGACATGTGAGCCTATCTCTTAAGTTCAACCCCTAAAATTGATAAGCTTTTTGAGCCGGGACCACCTTTGTTTTGTATTTGTACAGCACCTAGCATAATGAGGTCCTGGTCCAGACTAGTTCTCCTAGGTATTACGGTCATTCAAATTAAAATAAACAAACAAATAAATATATGTGTATTTTACCCTCTGACATTTCCTCTCTTCTCCTCTGTATGTCTTTTTCTCCTTGTGAAGACTAGAGACATTTTCTCATATTTTTCATTTATAGCTTTTTCTTATGTGAGTTTTTAATAATATTTCTACTTTTTAAAAAATGTTGGTACCTACAAATTTTCTGAGAGGAGCTTTTAAGAAACAGTGATCAGAATTAAGAACTCTATCCTAGGATTTTAATAGAAGCTTAGGGAACATGAAAATAAAATTCAATTTCACAGATAAGAAGGATTATTGTAAAAATATTCTAAGTATTAGGCTTAGTAATACATTTGTCTGGTAAGATATTTTTTGTATCCACAATAAGAGATATTGTCTAGAGATATTTGCCTTTCTTATAAGTTAATTTGTTTTAAAACTAAAGTAGAGTTTAATAGATGGCTTTCAAGTGATTTTCAGGAGATGTTGATTCCACATCAATGTTTCTTCTTTATTGATACTCTATTGAATTTAGGGGGAATAAAATATTGTTTAATATACAGAACAATAGTCCTATGATGGTCTCAATAAGATTAGTGAAAACAATTTCAAGATTATGCTTCCAATTATTCTCCATAGCTAATATACTTTTCTTTCTTTCAAATATGTGGGGAAGAATATAAAAGAAATGATACAGAATTATTTTTAATTCTAACCTTAGAACTAGATAAGCCCCTTAACCACTCTGCATGATAAAATATTACAAAACGATTATAAAATCTAGCAATAAAAGAAGAATGATAGCAGATGGAAAGAAATCATGATAAAATTCACCCCAATACAGTGGTTCCATGCATGACGCTACCTAACCCTACTCAATATTTTTCTCTATCTCTCTATAACCATTTGAGTTGTTACCTTTAACAACATTATGTACAAAATTCACAGGCAGAAATATGATATTTAAACTGATGGTGTCCTTTTAAACCGTTCATTAATAAGTAGTGCCTACTGCAGTTCGCCAGCACTTGTGTGACTTTCATCCATACTTTATAAGTGTTAACCATTATTATTATTTAATTATTCATGTGTGATGAACAACGGACTCCAGTTGCTGAACTACTGTAGGGGAACTCTGAGGCAGGGTTGCCTCTCTTTCCTACCCTGGTAATGGATTGGAGAGATTAAGCCAGACAGTGGGCAGCAAGACTGTAAAGTGTAAGACTTTTTAAAGACTCAAAAATGTAGTCTCACTAAACCCAGGAGGAATGCCCACTATCTGTGTCACTTCTGGGTTATTATTTTTCAAGCCCTTATCTCTGTTATAATCAAATGTGCATCTTTCATCTCCTGATTCACCATATCATGGCATTCTCAATACATATGTATAGAGTTCCAACAAATGAGAAATAATAATTTAAGCATCTAACAGCTTTTATACTTTGTCCTTTTTAACCTTTTAATTGGCCTTTTAATAAAATTTGGTTCAATACTTCTAAAGTTTTGAGCATTACAAATTAATTAGCTCAAGCACCAGAGAAGGTTCAAGTTTTAAGTGCCCCAAATTTTAAAGCAATCTCACAGCTGAGATATTTCCTCAGCCCAGATACAGTGAACTACTGCAACTATTTTAACAAAGGGCTCCCACAAATAATGTTTCCCTTATCCTTTGACTGTCCTGCACGTCGGTATTGTAGAAGACTGGAGAATTTATGTTGCTGTTTAAACAGTTTCTCATAATTCAAAAGGAAGGAAGGATGCATAATCACTTGGCAAAACCACTCCTAGTAAGTGCATTTGTTGGGAATGTTTATGGTTTGCTCCTAAAATTATACTGAGCTTACTGATGGTATCGCCCAGGGTTCAATTAATCATTTACAGTTCAGGATGGGACTGAAGACCTCAGACTGAGTGTCTTTGACTGGGATGTTTATTTATTTTTAATATCTGGCATCTCATGCAACCTCCCATGTATTGCTGTATTTTTTTATTTATATTTCTATAGCACCTGCAGATTCCACCTGAGATGAGGGTCCCACTGTCGTAGGCACTGTAAAAACACCCAGTAACAGTCTCTTCCCAGAAGATCTCACAATTCAAATAGACAACACTGCAAAAGGATTGGAGAATGGATAAATTATCACTAATATACAGATGATTTAGCAGTGTCCAACTGAGAAGTGGGGAAATTGCCTCAACTTCTCCTGTGATTCGATGTCAGAATTTTACTAAAGGACTCACGGGAATCCTGCTGCAGCATACCACCGTGTGAAATAATCAACCATTTGAATCTTTCCTTCTAATTTTGAGATATCCAAGAGACTGAGATGATCTGAAATTCCAAATCTGAAAAGGCCAAGGATTTAGATGGCCAATATACTAAACCACTGAAGCTTTGATTCTATCTTTTTTTAAAAAGTCAATTGAAAACATTTCAGCTTGCTAAATTTGAAGATTCAGAACCTGAAATGTACAGAACCACATTTATTCAGATGTGACCTGTTTTCTAGTGCTTTGCATTGTATATTACCCAGAGGCACTCAGATACACGACAAACAGCTTGACAGAGAAACAGAGAGATCATTGAAAATTAAAAGTCAAGCCAAGCCAGAAGAACATATGTACTGAAAAGTGACTTAGAACCTGATCCTGGAGGATATTAGGTACCTGCTGGAAGGGTCCCATAACTCCCAGTGACTTTTTTAGTAACCTGTCCCCCATGTATCAAGGGAAAAAATCCCTGCTCATTTCCCCTTTCCTGAATTAAATAATAAATATTATATTGTGAAAAACAAGTTTTGTACTTATTTTTGTTCCTGCAGTCTGGATTAATTATTATTATTACATGCATACGACATTCAGAAAGAGAGAGCTGACAATGAAATGGTGGCTTATTCTGAGCTTTGTTACAATTCACCATGAATATTCTTCAGAACTCATTTTGTATTACCCCATCTCATCATGGGAATTCAGAATCCTTTTAAAACCAAATTTTACCTCCGAAAACCAGGCTAGGGATAAGCTATTATTAAACAGAGTTAGGCAAAAGGCTAGGGACATTTCATGGCAAAATTGAGAATTTTCTGTCATTGTGCTGCAATCTAGACTTGGAGTAACCACTGCCGGAGTGAAAGGGGAGTTAATTCTGCATGACTCCTTCATTCCTGCATCTCTCTCGTTAGTACTAGTGTCAAATGCGGTGGAGGTGTTTTAAGATATAGACTCCACTATGGTCTGCATAGACATCAACTCACTCTACACAGGCCACTGACTAACCATCACAGGGCAATATATTTCAACCACTATTCAGAAGTTTTGACTTAGAAGTGAAAGACTTCATTACCATTTACCTGAGCCAGCAAATGAACCCATTTTTATTTCCTTAGCGTATTTTACTCCAGACCATCTTCATTCTCACATCTAATTTTTTCAGCAGCAATTAAAAAAAAAATCCAAAGGATTTGTATTGTTTAATTCACTTCATGGTCTTTCAAATGTTCATGGAACAGTATTCCCTGCCAACGTGTGTTGTTTACCTAAATGCAGTGTATCATTTGAATCGCTCGCAAGTGCTGTCAATCAGGACTGTAGTGAGAGATCCAGCACAGCCAGAATTATTACACTAATATTAACTAGGCTTACAATTAAAACAAATTCACTCGTAAATACAATTTCATTTATTTCCTCAATTAAATTACCATTTCACACAAATATATTAGTATTCCTCTGTTGGGAAATTGCTTGCGGAAAAGACTGTAGAGTTATTTTAGCGAGGAACATTAACAAAGCTTGCTAATATATAGAAAACCTTGTTAAGACCACAGAACAAGCAATATGTTACCATTGTATATAAAGCCCCTAAAATTAGAGTGACCAAACGTCCCATTTTTAAAGGGACAGTCCCGTTTTTGGGGACTTTTTCTTATATAGGTGCCTATTACCCCTAACCCTCTGTCCTGTTTTTTCACAGTTGCTATCTGGTCACTCTACCTAAAATCATTCAGAGCCCTCTGCCATAAGTGACAACATTTGCCTGTTATAGACTAAGAGCAACCTGTGTGTTGTTGTGGTGTTTTTGTTTTTTTGTAACTTCACTTAACGAATAGTTTAACTTCAAACAAGAGTACTTTTGTATTTTTTTTAATTCAAAACCACATAGAATGGACCCGATCTTCAGCTGATGTAAATCAGCACAGCTCCATTTCAGTCAATGGGAACTGATTCTTTGGGAATGTCCAGCAAAAATATCATTATTAATGTAGACATCAGTTAACATGACTACTACATAGGAGATTTAGATAACACTTCACAGCATTGCATTGGAAGGATACATACAATGATGCTCAGAGGATGTCAACACTCATTACAAGTGAGTCTGCACTCAAATTATTTTAATGCATCTTATAGTCAGTGTAAAACATAGGTTGTCTACATATCTGGACATTGGGCTGAACGGAAGCTGCTCCATGCATTTGTGTGTGTAGTGATGATTGGCCATTTTTAATACTAGCTTTAAAAAAGCTTAAATTTAAACCACAATAAGGTAACATTAAGGTTGAGAAATGCACTAAGAATAGAAAATTCTGATTTCTGTACAAAACATTGCCCTGAATTCACTCCATTGTGTAGAAATATTGAGTAACAAAAGAGTAAATGATCTTGCATATCATAAATGCTGCAGTAGCAGGCACAATGAGATTAGTTAAGTATGGTGTTTCAACCTTAACTTCAATTTCCCTGCTTTTATGGATTTAAGCCTGACCATTAATGCACTTTTGTGATTTAATTTTCTTCACAATCATACTTAAATGCTTACCATGTCATATAATGTTCAATAAAGCAAAGCAATGAAGCATAAAATAGCAGGGCCTCTTACAAAGGTTAAATTGAAACCCTTATTAGGACAAGAGTGAATAACACCTCAGTGCTAATTACCATGGTATAGCCAAAGCCCATAAACAGTGAAAAAGCTCATTAAGCTCTATTAAAATGTACGCTTAGAATTTATCTGTTCAGATAGATGAATAAAAATTAGTAGTTATTTTATCCCGTAATACCAACGTTTGCTTCTCAGCAGGGTGAATTCTCAAAGAGTTTGGATCATTGAAATAATGTGCAGTGAATGCAGTTTCCCCTGCCAACTTCAAATAAGAGTAAAATACTGTGTGTAGAATTCAGATAACTCAAAAAGCAAATAAAAAGATCCCCTGATATTTTTATCTGGGCTTACAGAAAAGGTGCTGGTGAATATATGCTTAATTAAAGAAATATTTGGGAAGTATATGGATAGGGCATAAAACTGAGTCAGGAGACCTATGGTGGGTTATATTCTCCCCTCCTCCCCCAGGCTTGAGTAAACAGCTTAATTTTTATTTTTTTTATGTCACATATTTCCCCATCTATACAATGGAGCTAATGGAGCTTATCTAATTTTGTACATCACTTTGAAATCGACAGAAGCAAAATATTGTATAAATGCTAAGTATTATTAATTATTATTATTTCACTGTGTGGCTCAGTTTACTTGAACAAAATGTGCTGTGGAAGTACAAATACTCTATCTTGTTATTAATTCACATTCCTTAGTACATTAAACAACTATTTCCCCAGACATAAGGGCTATGGCCTAGGTCCTCTTCTTCCATTCCAAAATTTGTCAATGGGGATGAATTTACAAGAAAACTTCCGCAATTTGGAGGTTCCAGAAAATTAGTCACATCTTCCCCTCTGTGAGAGAAGGCTCGCAGTGATACTGAAAGGACAGAGGTGCATGATCTGGCAAAAGTGTAAGCCAAAGGGTTGTGGGAGAAATTGCTGAATTGTAGGCCAGATGAACATATAGGCCACAATCCTGCAAAAACTTATGCCCATACTTAACTTTACACACTGAGTAATCCATTGACTTGAGTGGAACTACTCACAATGGGAAAAGTTAATCAAGTGCAAGGCTTTGTAGGGTAAGGCCATAGTCTCTGCATACACTCCATTCCATCTCTTCCCCAAATACTAGTAGTACAGTTGACTTCATTGCTATGCTGCCATTGTCTCTACTCTTTTGTGGAAGCTCTCATAATCCCTCTAATGGGGGCTACAGAAAGTATCTAGGGAATTAATGCTGCATCTTACTCTGGAAGTGAACCTGCAGGGGTTGGCTTGCTGCCTGTGTTCAGACACTGTAGTGTTCAGACAGTCCTATTTTTAACAGCATCAAAGGGTACATCTATACTTACCTCCAGGTCCGGCGGTAAGCAATCAATCTTCTGGGATCGATCTCGGAAGTGCTCGCTGTCAACGCCGGTACTCCTGCTCCGCGAGAGGAGTACGCGGAGTCGACGGGGGAACCTGCCTGCCGCGTCTGAACCCACGGTAAGTTCGAACTAAGATTCTTCGACTTCAGCTACGTTGTTCACGTAGCTGAAGTTGCGTATCTTAGTTCGAAGTGGGGGGTTAGTGTGGACCAGCCCAAAGTGTTAAAAATCAGCATGTCCCTCTTGAAGCAAGACTATTGTCTGAAATCCCAATCCTACAAAGACTTACATACATGCTTACCTTTATTCACTGTGAGTAGTCCCATTGAAGTCAATATAAAATTAAACATGTGCAAAAATCTTTGCAGGATCATGGCCCAAGGAACCATGCTGCCATTGGGTAACTCTATAAACCTGCCTCATACCCTCTTTCCAACACAAGAAAGGGTTAATGCATGTGGGCAAGGGGACAGAAGATGTGCGGGCTTTTCTTGAAGCTAACCTCTTCCTCTATGCTGAATACTTGTATGTCCCTGCCCATTCAGAGTTAATGTGAAAGAGGTTCTGGGAACTTCACAGGTGTGGCACTCTGTCCTTCCTTTCTATTGGCTCAAGGATGGTACTTCCTGTGTGTTATTCCTCACAATGAGAAATACATTATGTACCTTAAAGAAATAAACTTCACTACCAAATGTATAACAGAGTCAGACCCCTGGTCTCCTTTAGCTTCATGAAATACACAAGGGATCGGCAACTTTTGGCACATGGCCTGTCAGGGAAATTTGTTGGCGGGCCGGGATGGTTTGTTTACCTGTTGCGTCTGCAGGTTCGGCTGATCGCAGCTCCCACTCGCCGCAGTTCACCGTTCCAAGCCAATGGGAGCTGCAGGAAGCACTGTGGGCCAAGGGATGTGCTGGCTGCTGCTTCCTGCAGCCCCGATTGACCTGGAACGGCAAACTGCAGCCAGTGGGAGCTATGATTGGCCGAACCTGTAGACGCAACAGGTAAACAAACTGCCCCGGCCCACCATCAGATTTCCCTGACGGGCCATGTGCCAAAGGTTGCCGATCCCTGAAATACACATTACGTTTGCATTTTGTAAAGGAAAAGAGTTACATACAGTGTTCATGTAGGCTGTTTGACTTTAAAAAGCAGCTGTTTTCTTCATTATGTAAAAATTTAAAATACAGCTAGCACTATATGTAAGAGCCTGATCTTTTTCTCCTTTTCTTTGTGTACAACAACCAAAACTATCTAAATGTAACTATTAGTTGCATGTGCTTCAACATGAGAAAAAGTTCATAAATCTGCAGAAATCTTCAATTTTCAAGATTTCAGTGAAAGGAAAATGGAGTACTAGATCCTGCAGATTGCTGAGTAACTCCTAAAGGTGCTGAGTACTCTCATCTGTTACTGAAGATGACAGGATTGAAGACTTCGAATAAAGAGATGCTGTTTAAAAATGAGTCATTTTTAAGGTCACACAACTGAATGAACTGAGGTAATAAAATATGATTGTTTTGATTTAAAAAAAAATACATTTTTACTTGATCCTGGCTTATTTCAGAATCTCATATATTCAGTGATTTTTCAGTCAGGAAATATGATGCAGGATCAACTCCTGGCCACCAAATTATGCTACAAAATTTATATTTCCAGGATTATTTTTGTTTTTTCTTCTACATTCTAGCCAACACAAGCAAAGAAAATACAAGGAACCTCCTTTATGCTTTTGCCAATAAAATAAGGCTTAAGTCAACCTCTTTTCATATTCTTATATTTGGTAATTTAGATAATTATGCGTGAAATGTGGATATTTAATTCAGTCGACACCTATCCATCACTACTTGACAATAAAAAAATTATTACAATTTGAAGTTATTTATTCTTCACGCGGAAACCACATTTTTTTGTTGATGAGGCTGTATTTGTTTAGAAGTGAGCAATAGCACCCCTGTAGATTCACAGAGGAACCTTTTATCAGAAACAGCCTTTAGGCCACAGTTTGCAATCAGTGAATATTTATATTACTAGCAGTTGCACCCGACAGTAATTATCTTATCACAGAGGAAAAGGTTAGAAAGAAGCTTCTCCATTGGACACCTGCCGTGTGGATAATTAAGTATCTCCATGGTTTCTTTCATTACTACATTCAATAATAGTTAAATACCAGGGAATCCAGACATAATCAGACATGATTTGATGAGATATGAAAAGAGACAGGAACAAACAAAATTATTCTCTAAAAAACCCCAAAGGAAATAGCAAATGTTTCTATAATAAACATAAGGACAAATTACCTTCTCTAAAAGCATGTAGTGAAATAGAGTTTAAAAGAATATTTCAATCTGATTATGTTTTTAATATCAATCTAATATGTAGAAATAAAATGGAAAAAATCATTTGAATTTGCTCATAGTTCTCTTTTTTAGATAAAGATACTTTTACATAGTGACTCAGGAAAAATAGTTTTGCAATCAGAGGCAGTTACTTAGAAAGATTAAACATTGCCAGATGCCACTGTATGCTATAAACTTTATGGGACAGGATGGCCAAAAATTCCAAACCTTGGTTTCAAAGATAGGATCCCAAATCCATATGTGGGAATCTAAATAGAAATGGACCGATTTTCAGATTTGCCCACGCACCATTAGAAGTCAGGCCAAACTTTTATTTAAATGTTATTTATTGTATTTAGATTGGCCGTGCAACCTTAATTCTGCCCCTTTATGCATGTACATGATGATACAGCCTTTCCCCCTCCCCGCCCTGCAGGACTCCTGCATCATTCAGTGCTCAAAGAGGCAGCTGTTCAATATTTTTATCCTCATTCAATGAGTAGATGCAGACCCTGCCTTATTTAGTGCACATAATCTAACACCTGCAATGTACAAATAATTAATGATTTCCTCATGGTCTTTTCTAAGGCACTCATCACTGTAAAATCTGAGTGCCTCATAAATATTAATTTATCTTCCCTGCACAATAGACAACATTGTTATTCCCATTTAACAGAAGGAGAAGTGAGACAGAGAGACTTCTGAGGCTGCACAGTGAATCAGTAGCAGAGTCCATATTAGAACTCACAATCAGGACTCCCACCCCATGTTCAGTCCTCCAGACCATACTGCCTTCCTGTCAGAGGTGATGCTCATCATCTACAGTTTTCACTGATTTCTATTGCCATTGATCAGCACTTCTGCAAATCAGGCCCCAGGTTTCAATTTGGGCACCAAAACAGAAAGAAAGAAAGAGAAAATGTGGCACACACAATTATATGCCACCTGCCATCATTTTGACTTAAATGAGTTGCTCGGGAAGACTAGCAAATGAAAGTTCTCCTATGTGATATTCATCAGCTTTACCACAAAATAATCTTTTCGCTTCCTGTAGACGTATGCTTTGTTCTCCACACATCTACGAACTTCTATAGCAAATGAGTCAGGTATCCTACAAACAGCCTCATTCTCTTCACTACTCTGATTCATTTACTGAACACCATCCACTCTGTGCACAAAATGGTGATTTTCAAAAGTTTATATATCAGCCAAACCAGAATGGAATTTCAAAGGACAAAGAAAAGGCACTTCTCTGGCCCAGGACTGTCTCTCTGCTGAATGTGAATGTCCTGGTGCCTTCATCGGAGGTGTTAGAGAATCTTTTACAATGGAAAGTGGTAGGTAACCTAAATATTAGGTTTACTACCAGCTCCCTGTAATAAAGTGTCTTAGTATAGCTTATGCTTCTGTTTTAAGATAACGCTAAAGGGGTAGAAGTCCAAATTTCATGTTTCAATTAAATTAAGCAATCCTGTTTCCTGGGGAAAAATATCATCAGTCTCTTGCTGTGCAACAGAAACCAAGAAAAACAACAAAAAATGTGTTGTATCTAACAGCCATTATACAACAGCTACACGTCAAATGCTTTTTGATTACCCACTTCAGGTTCTAAAAGTGGTCCATTAACCTTCAGCAGTCCTACTACTACAATTAATTAACAAAATGTCAGTATTTAAATCACACTTCCTTGGTGGTCTAGCAATTTCACTGCCAACGTACCAATAAAAATGAAAGGTTTTGTTTTTGATTGTACTACCTATTATTAAATATATTTAAAATGTGTCAAGAGAATAGAGTCAGATATGCTTTAGTCATATGATCCTGTAACTGCTTTACTAAACAGATCCAAATATGATATAAATAGATCCAAACATGAGATTGAAAAAGAAAACACAAGACTCAGATACATATTTCCACCTGTCAGTCATACTTACTGACAGACGTAAGGTTTACTGATAGCCTTCAAGAGAATCAACTGCCTATTCCAGTCCGACACTGAGTTTGTGTCAAACAAAGCACAAACCTCTCCTCTTGATTTGGTAGAATGAATATCAATTCAGATATTCTATTTTTTTCACTGAGCACAGTACTGAAGATGAGATTAGCCATGATGATTCAAAGCAGAATTTTTCCATAAATAATTTACCCAGCAGAGTCAAAATCAGCCTGTAAATAATAAGGAACCAAATCATTAAGCATTATTCCTTTCAAGAATACCCAGAGCCCTTAAATGCCTAGAGCCCTTAAAGGTATCTTCTAGATAAGCACTTTTTAAAAATTGATAATGTGATTAATGGTACTAAATTTCATAAAGTATATGTATTCTAATGTATATGTGCATGGCCAAATTGACCCCTGAGACATGTGCACACATAAGTCTGTGATTTCAATAGGAGATGCAGTCATATGTTGGTATAGAATTTGACCCTTTGATTTTAGCACTTTCTGAATTTAATGCATAGGTGCTGAAATTAGGGGTGCTGGGGGCGCTGCTGCACACCCAGACTTGAAGTCATTTCCATTATATATAGCAGGGATCGGCAACCTTTGGCACATGGCCCGCCAGGGAAAGCCATTACCTGCCATGTTTGCAAGTTTGGCCGATCACGGCTCCCACTGGCCGCGGTTTGCCGTCCCAGACCAATGGGGGCTGCGGGAAGCAGTGGTCAGCACATCCCTTGGCCCATGCCACTTCCCACACCGCCCATTTGTTATGCTCATACAAAGCACACAGGATCTTTTCAGGGGAAAAAAAGGCAAATACACCACATTTATTGAAAATACAACAGTTAGCATATGCTTTTCAGTCACAAACACACACACACACAGAGTCCTGCCAGTTGATATTTATAGTTACCAGTCTGTAGTAGCTCAAATCAATCTAATGGCCAGTTAGATTGAGTATGAGTGAGGAGCTGGGTTCTGTCGGTCGCGATCCGATGCTCCGAAGCTTTGCAGGACTGAATCCAATGTTCCATGGCAAAACACCCCAGCTTTATAGTTGTAAATTCCCGTTTGAGTCCATGAATTTTGCAAAGTCATCCTGTAATCATTAGTCCTTATGTGGTGTTAATCTTGGGGTTTTCTGCTGCTATCATTTGATGGTTATTGTCGGGCTTCCCATTGTTATCTTCTATTTGTTGTCTCACCTTTGGGAGTGCCTGCCTCACCTTTGAGGTCGTCAATGCTACTAACATGTTTAGCATCGGATACAATGGATGTTTTCTGATTGTCTCCTGTTTTTTCCAAGTCTCTCACTTTTTCTTGACCATCCGGACATGGCTTTCACACCTTAACTTTTTCTGATGCATGCATTCCTCATTCACACAAACAATCTCTTACAGAAACCTTCAAAGGTATACAGACAACAGTATTTTATATTCAGCAGAATACATTGTAAATCAAGCCTTGCTAAATCTTATCACTAAAACAATTCACATTGGGGCTTCAGGCCCTCAACATTCCTCTAATCTCCTTAACATAGATACAATACAAGATCCTGTCTCTTACTTACTAAAACCTTAAAACAAAAAAATGTATATTTAACTAAAGTACCTAATTTGTAATACATATAGGAAATCATAGTAGACTTATCCTAAAACAAAAGGGTGACCATAATCTGTCATAAAGATTGTTCTGGTCTGTCATTCCTTTCTGCTATTCAAAAAGGGTGGCTGACAGGATAAAATCAAATCATGTATTATTTGTATGAATTGTACATTAATTCTCATAGTACAATTATAAAATCCTGCTCCTACATATTGGCCTGGAGTGGCGAACTGTGGCCAGTGGGAGCTGTGATCAGCTGAACCTGCGGATGCAGCAGGTAAAAAAACCGGCCCGGCCCACTGGGCTTACCCTGACGGGCCGCATACCAAAAGTTGCCGATCCCTGATATATAGGGTTTGCAGTTGGGTTCAATGGCTCTCAGCACCTCCACTATACAAATTGTTCCAGCACTCCTGATTTAATGCAGGATGCTGAAACTGTAACAAATATTATATTCATGTCGAATCAGAGATGTTACTATACACTGTGTATAGTATAGTTGAAACCATGCAAAAACAATATCCTGAAGCAATACCGATAAAAAATAAGTCCATGTTGGAAGTATTTTCTTCCTACTACCAGAAAACTGAAAAAAAGAAACAGAGATTGACAATTCTGAGTTAACTTAAGCAATTATGCAAAAGTGACCTAAAGAGAAAGCAGAAGTAGACCCCAAACTGAGATCATACTTGCCATTTCTGGAAGACATTAATGATGAGAATGACCTTTTGCTAATGGAAAAAGAACAAAATTTGATAATTTCAGCAGTGGACATGGGAAACTTGCTAAAATGTGCAGAGAAATACTCTACAAGCTTAGATATTGAGAAAACTGAAAAGGAAGAGAGCCATGTTTTATTGGCCAGATATGAGCAACAAGATATCAAACATGATAGTTCCCTGTGATACATGTAAATTATTCAAAATCATGAAGTCTCAGAGACCATGACAAAGCTTTTGAATGTGACAAAAGCAATTTACTATTATTACTTAAGATTCTGTGGATTACTTCTGTGAATTAATGAAGTTTTTAAAAAAAGATACAAACTGGAGATCAGAGAAAAGCATTCAAAGTCACAGCATGCAAGGGATGGCATAAGACAAATTCTTATTATTCATAGACTTTAAGGTCAGAAGGGACCATTATGATCATCTAGTCTGACCTCCTGCACAACGCAGGCCACAGAATCTCACCCACCCACTCCTGTAACAAACCCCTAACCTATGACTGAGTTATTGAAGTCCTCAAATCGTGGTTTAAAGACCTCAAGGTGCAGACAATCCTCCAGCAAGTGACCCATGCCCCATGCTGCAGAGGAAGGCGAAAAACCTCCAGGGCCTCTGCCAATCTACCCTGGAGGAAAATTCCTTCCCGACCCCAAATATGGCGATCAGTTAAACCCTGAGCATGTGGGCAAGACTCACCAGCCAGCACCCAGGAAATAATTCTCTGTAGTAACTCAGATTCCACCCCATCTAACATCCCATCACAGACCATTGGGCATATTTACCTGCTAATAAACCTGTTACAAAATTATCTTTTATGGTTATGGATCCTAAGAGATAAAGCACAAGATTGAATACTAGTTAATGTCTGCTACAAACCACCAAATCACACTAGGGAACAGGATAACCACTTCCTTAGACATCTATCTAAACTTGTAGGGGGAAAGAAAGTATTGACTTGAATATGAGTGACATGACAGAGGTCTCATGCTTCCAGTAGTAACTTAGAATTTCTGAACATTAGAAATGACAATTTCCTAACTCAGAAAGTGCTGCAGCCAACACAGGGGAATTCTATGTTAGACATTGTCCTAATAGTTAAAGAGGAACCGATCACAGAAACTAAAAAAGTTCATGGTAGCTTATAGATAAGTGATCAGAACTTAATGATATTTATAATGTGCAAGCAGAATAAAGTCCAGACCAGTAGGCAAGTCGCATCATATGCACATTTAACTTACGCGAATTCAGCTATATGCGCTTGGGAAAAAAAACCACAACAAGATACCTGTAATTAGTGTGGGCGATTCCACCCAATGAGCGTATGCCCCGAAGTGAGTGTGAGATGGGAGACATGAATCTGCTGTTCCCTCAGTCGGTCTCAGTTCCCGCGTGTAAGCATCTTGCTGTGCTGAGTGTGATTCTAGTGTTTGAAGATATGTATTTTTCATACAAGATACCCCCTAAATGCAAGCCAACTACTTCATCTGGTGCTCAACTGAAGAAACAGTGATCTGTTCCAATGCTGGAGGAAAAACTGGCTGTGTTGGACTTATTGAGATACGGTATGTTGGTCTCTAACGTGGCATGTAAATATGACCACAACGAATCTAGCATATGTGCCATCAAGATTCGAGAGAGAGAAATTCGTCAAGCCGTGGCATCAAGTGCTCCAATAACTGCTAAGGTGACGAGCCAGGTGTGTGATAAGACTTTAGTAAAGACTGAAAAGGCATTAAACTTATGGCTGGAAGACATGAATCATAAACGTGTGCCTATCGATGGCAGCACGTTGTGAGAAAAGGCTCTTAGCCTCTACGCGCTGTTCAAACCTCCTGCCAAAGAGGGACAGCCTTCTGAATAGAAGGAATTCAAAGCCAGACAAGGTTGGCTTAACAGAGCGAGACAAGGTTGGCTTAACAGTTTTAGGAACCGCTTCAACCTCAAAAACATGCAGACTACTGGTGAAGCTGCATCTGCCAATGAAGAGGCAGCAAAAGCCTACCCTGAAATTGACGAATTAATTGAGAGCCATAGAGAAACATTGACTAATGAAGAGTTAGAGGAACTGATAAAATCATCTACAGAAGTCGAAGATAATGACGACAAACAGGAAGACCCAGCAAGTTGGAATCTTCATAAATTTGCTGAAGTGTTCCAAGCAGCGAAACACTTGAATTATTTAATTTCTGAATACAATCCCCCTATGGAACGAAGCCTCAAAATCACACATAGTATTAAGGACAATTTGAGACTGTATCAAGAAATGTTTGAGCAGCTCAAGAGACAACAGCGACAGTTGCGGATCACCATGTTTTTCAAGGAAAAACAGGCAGCAGCAGATGAGCCTACGCAATCAACTTCTCAAGCTGAACCAGAGCCAACCACTCCATCTACGACTCACTCTCCGTCACCCAAGCTCTCCGTCACCTCCGTTTCCTGGATCGAAATCAAGCCCTGATGACCCCATGTAATTACCCCCTGTAATAACCACCTGTAATGAAAAATACAGTACTGTAAAATTATATTTTGCATATGTACTCTTTATTATGTACTATACATTTATACATATTACTGTACAGGGTTGTATAGACAAAACCATGTACAGTATACTGTACTTTATGGGCAATTTAAGTGATTTTCAAGGATCATTTTGACTATATGCGATTTTCGCCTTACATGCTGATTTTAGAAACTAACCCCCGCATAAGATGCAACTCCACTGTAATACATATACTTGGTGATTTTAATAGGGCCAATTTCACAAAACTAAAAACAATTTATGAGGCAGATCAGCTGGGAGGAAGAATGTAATCAGAAAAAAAGTGAATTATAATTAGGAATGTTTTAATAACATTTTATTAGATGCCCCAAAAGATGCATTCCCACAATTTAGGAAGAAGGCTGTGCTGGCTAAAACACAAACAAACAAACAAACAAACAACAAACAAACAAACAAACAAAAAACAACCTAGTTTATATTGAAACAAATGGAAGAAAGGGGAAGTTGATAGTGATGAATATGTATCAGAAGTTAGGAATTGTAGAAAATTTGATAAGGGAAGCCAAGTGGCATAAGGACAAATCTATGGCCAGCAGAGCTAAGGACAATAATCAGTTTTGTATTATTTTTTAAATATATATATATTATGAACAAAAAGAACCCTGACAATGGTATTGGTCCATTACAGTTCAAAATGCTAGAAATATTAATAATGCAGAAAAAAACAGAAGTGTTCAATAAATATTTGTGTTGTATATTTGGGGAAAAAACAGATGATGCAGCCTCATCCATTCCACTTGTATCTCTGTAGGATGTTAAATAAAAGCTGCTAAAGTTAGACATTTTTAAATGAGCAGGTCCAGATAACTTTAATTCAAGAGTATTAGAAGAGCTGTCTGAGGAGCTTGATGGACCATTAATGTGATTTTTTAAGAGGTTTTGGAGCACTTGTTTCAAAGACTGGAAGAAAGCTAAAGTTGTGCTAATTTTCAAAAAAAGGTAAATGGGATCCCCTGAGTAACTGTAGGTTGGTCAGACTCATATCTATCTCAGGAAATATAACAAAGTGGCTGACACTGGACTCAGTTAATAAAGAATTAAAGGAGGGTAATGTCATTAATGCAAATCAACATGGGTTTATGGAAAACAGATCCTGTCCAACTAACTTTTTTTATGTGATTACAAGTTTGGTTTATAAAGAGAGTAGTGTTGACACAATATTCTCAGACTACTGAAAGGCATTTGACTTAGTACCACACAACATTTGTATTAAAACACTAGAATGATATAAAATAAACATGGTACAAATTAAATAGATTCAAAAGTAGCTAAGTGATAGCTTTCAAAATGTAACAGTAAATGGGGAATCATCATCAATCTGTATGTTTCCGGTGTTTGTTTCCTGCAGAGATTGGTTCTTTGCTCTATGCTATTCAACATCTTTATCAATAACCTGGAAGAAAACATAAGATCATAATTCATAAATTTTACAGATGACAGAAAACTTGGAGGATAATTCAATTAATGAAGAGGACAGGTCACTGATTCACTCTGATTCAGATTGCTTGATAAACTGGTTACAAGCAAACAATATGCATATTAATACAGCTAAACGTAAATGAATACAACTGAGAACAAAGAATGTTGGCTGTACTTACAGGATACGGGATTCTATCCTGGGAAGTAGTGACTCCCCAAAAAGATTTGGAGATTGTGGTGGATAATCTGCTGAACGTGTGCTCTCAGATGTGACCCTGTGGCCAAAAGAGCTAATGCAATCATGGGATGCATAAAATATCCTAGGATGCATAAATGTATAAAAATCCTGGGATGCATCTGTGAGTGGTCTCCCTGTGTGCTGTCCCAGCTCTGCACAAACAGTTGGAATAGCAGACCTCAAGCGAACCGCCCGATAACCATAAGATCTGTTAAGGAACGAAGGCACCCAGCCAGGTTTATTGTCAGCAAGGCATGGTCCTAGTATCCTGCAGGCTCTATAGGACTACTAACACATGTATGCCCATTACAATGGACACAGCTCAGTGAATGGTGGGATTTCCATTCCCCCCCCAAGGCTGGCTAAATATATTCCCTCTGAGATGCCATTTTATACATCAGTGCAAACAAGTTACATACTGTACCTCTGACATAGATAGTTGACACCCTCTGACATAGGCAGTTACCACCCATCATCTTGTACATCTCTATCCATTACACTGTAATTCTAACCTTATATTTATGATGGGTCAGCATGTTGCTGTTATCTTTAGGGAGTGTGTTGGTATCAAGGTCTTTTGGTAAAACCCTTCTGGAATATGTTTACGAGAGTGCTCTATGCCTAGCACCTCTTAGGAATGTGTGTTTCTGCAATATCAGCCCTGTTCTTGCCTGATGCACAAAAACATGAATTGGTTATTTTGGGACATTTAGCACCTATTTCTACAAATAAGGCTAGTTTTCTTTTGGTATTTTTTCATTGTTGTAGCTATTCCTTAGCGAAAATTCACTACATAGTTGCACTTACCTAAAGGTAAGTCACACAGCTGCAAGCTACATTTTACATTGATTCATAGATTCATAGATTCATAGATTATAGGACTGGAAGGGACCTCGAGAGGTCATCGAGTCCAGTCCCCTGCCCGCATGGCAGGACCGAATACTGTCTAGACCATCCCTGATAGACATTTATCTAACCTACTCTTAAATATCTCCAGAGACGGAGATTCCACAACCTCCCTAGGCAATTTGTTCCAGTGTTTAACCACCCTGACAGTTAGGAACTTTTTCCTAATGTCCAACCTAGACCTCCCTTGCTGCAGTTTAAACCCATTGTTTCTGGTTCTATCCTTAGAGGCTAAGGTGAACAAGTTCTCTCCCTCCTCCTTATGACACCCTTTTAGATACCTGAAAACTGCTATCATGTCCCCTCTCAGTCTTCTCTTTTCCAAACTAAACAAACCCAGTTCTTTCAGCCTTCCTTCATAGGTCATGTTCTCAAGACCTTTAATCATTCTTGTTGCTCTTCTCTGGACCCTTTCCAATTTCTCCACATCTTTTTTAAAATGCGGCGCCCAGAACTGGACACAATACTCCAGCTGAGGTCTAACCAGAGCAGAGTAGAGCGGAAGAATGACTTCTCGTGTCTTGCTCACAACACACCTGTTAATGCATCCCAGAATCATGTTTGCTTTTTTTGCAACAGCATCACACTGTTGACTCATATTTAGCTTGTGGTCCACTATAACCCCTAGATCCCTTTCTGCCGTACTCCTTCCTAGACAGTCTTTTCCCATTCTGTATGTGTGAAATTGATTTTTTCTTCCTAAGTGGAGCACTTTGCATTTGTCTTTGTTAAACTTCATCCTGTTTACCTCAGCCCATTTCTCCAATTTGTCCAGATCATTTTGAATTATGACCATGTCCTCCAAAGCAGTTGCAATCCCTCCCAGTTTGGTATCATCCGCAAACTTAATCAGCATACTTTCTATGCCAATATCTAAGTTGTTGATGAAGATATTGAACAGAGCCGGTCCCAAAACAGACCCCTGCAGTACCCCACTCATTACGCCTTTCCAGCAGGATTGGGAACCATTAATAACAACTCTCTGAGTATGGTTATCCAGCCAGTTATGCACCCACCTTATAGTAGCCCCATCTAATTTGTATTTGCCTAGTTTATCGATAAGAATATCATGCGAGACCGTATCAAATGCCTTACTAAAGTCTAGGTATACCACATCCACCGCTTCACCCTTATCCACAAGGCTCGTTATCCTATCAAAGAAAGCTATCAGATTGGTTTGACATGATTTGTTCTTCACAAATCCATGCTGGCTGTTCCCTATCACCTTACCACCTTCCAAGTGTTTGCAGATGATTTCCTTAATTACTTGCTCCATTATCTTCCCTGGCACAGAAGTTAAACTAACTGGTCTGTAGTTACCTGGGTTGTTTTTATTTCCCTTTTTATAAATGGGCACTATATTTGCCCTTTTCCAGTCTTCTGGAATCTCTCCCGTCTCCCATGACTTTCCAAAGATAATAGCTAGAGGCTCAGATACCTCCTCTATTAGCTCCTTGAGTATTCTAGGATGCATTTCATCAGGCCCGGGTGACTTGCAGGCATTTAACTTTTCTAAGTGATTTTTAACTTGTTCTTTTTTTATTTTATCCGCTAAACCTACCCCCTTCCCATTAGCATTCACTATGTTAGGCATTCCTTCAGACTTCTCGGTGAAGACCGAAACAAAGAAGTCATTAAGCATCTCTGCCATTTCCAAGTTTCCTGTTACTGTTTCTCCCTCTTCACTAAGCAGTGGGCCTACCCTGACTTTGGTCTTCCTCTTGCTTCTAATGTATTGATAAAAAGTCTTCTTGTTTCCTTTTATTCCCGTAGCTAGTTTGAGCTCATTTTGTGCCTTTGCCTTTCTAATCTTGCCCCTGCATTCCTGTGTTGTTTGCCTATATTCATCCTTTGTAATCTGTCCTAGTTTCCATTTTTTATATGACTCCTTTTTATTTTTTAGATCGTGCAAGATCTCGTGGTTAAGCCAAGGTGGTCTTTTGCCACATTTTCTATCTTTCCTAACCAGCGGAATAGCTTGCTTTTGGGCCCTTAATAGTGTCCCTTTGAAAAACTGCCAACTCTCCTCAGTTGTTTTTCCCCTCAGTCTTGATTCCCATGGGACCTTACCCATCAGCTTTCTGAGCTTCCCAAAATCTGCCTTCCTGAAATCCATTGTCTCTATTTTGCTGTTCTCCCTTCTACCCTTCCTTAGAATTGCAAACTCTATGATTTCATGATCACTTTCACCCAGGCTGCCTTCTACTTTCACATTCTCAACGAGTTCCTCCCTATTTGTTAAAATCAAGTCTAGAACAGCTTCCCCCCTAGTAGCTTTTTCAACCTTCTGAAATAAAAAGTTGTCTCCAATGCAGCCCAAGAATTTGTTGGATAGTCTGTGCCCCGCTGTGTTATTTTCCCAACATATATCCGGATAGTTGAAGTCCCCCATCACCACCAAATCTTGGGCTTTGGATGATTTTGTTAGTTGCTTGAAAAAAGCCTCATCCACCTCTTCCACCTGGTTAGGTGGCCTGTAGTAGACTCCTAGCATGACATCTCCCTTGTTTTTTGCCCCTTTAAGCCTAACCCAGAGACTCTCAACACTTCCGTCTCCTATGTCCATCTCTACCTCAGTCCAAGTGTGTACATTTTTAATATATAAGGCATTTGCACTGGGAGGTTGGACTGGTAGTTATCACAGAGCAAAAATTTCCAGTGTACACACAACCTTCTTTTTTAAATACATTGTTTGTATAGTTGAGGTTTGTGTTTAAATCCCTACAGTAGTAACATGTAGCAATTTTCTGACCGCTAACAGAGAAATATACATAGGGACTAGAGATGGTCCTGAACCAAGACTCAAGGTCTAAACTTCCAAAATGTGGAAGGCAGCTCTAAATCTTAATCCAGACTTCAAGAATATGAATAAATTTATATAATGGTTAATATTTCTTGAAGTTGTATATTTCCTTGATTTTATTTTCCATTTCCCACTTTTTCCTCCCTGTCTATATTTTTTGTCCTTTTCTCTCTTTTCTCTTTGGGACACTAGTTATCCAGCTGAACATGTCCAGCTCTTCAATTTCCATGTGCAAATTTAAAAATCATTTTATTTTATTTTTGGTTGATATTTATCATGTCATAACTCCAACAGTTTATGACATTTAATACTGCACATAAACTTAAAGAAATATGGCACTTAAAAGGTAGTTAAAAACAGAAGTTAAAAGTAGTTACTATATTAATTAATTTAAAAGCATCACACAAATGTTGAAGTTAATAAAACATAGTAATTAATTTCCTCTGCAAATAAAGTAAAGCACAATAAACCATAAAATCTATCGCAATGTAGTATGGGTAATCTCTCTTAATTTTCTGTTTGCCGCTCTCAGGGCCGGCGCAACCCATTAGGCGACCTAGGCGGTTGCCTAGGGCACTACAATTTGGGGGGTGGTGACTGTGGCGATATTTCGGCAGCGGGATCTTCCACCACCTCTGTCGGGGGGCGGCATTTTGGGGTGGGACCTTCCTCCACCTAGGGCAGCAGAAAAGCTGGCGGCGCTCCTGGCTGCTGTATAGGGATGGTTTCTTCCTCGATTGCCACAATGGATCTTTAAACTAAGAACTGATCTACCTCTTAGAAGCTGGGCTTTTTGAGATTACAATTTAAAAGCTATTTTTTTTTATAAAGGCTCAGCTGCCATTTAGGCACCTAAATGAAGTGCCCAAATTTCAAAAGTGCTTAACACTTTTCAATGGAGCTGTTGGGAAGTGAGCTCTTCTGAAAATCTGGGCCTAGTTGATCAAATACAAATTGGTGCAGTGTGTCAGCCTATTGGGAATGCAGTAGTAACTGGCTACACAGCTACCACATGCATATGAAGGGATGGATACTGAGACTTTTCACGGCATTAGAAATTCTGACCCAGGGCCTGATCCACAAACGAAGATGTGCTTTGGATCAGGCCCAATATGCCTATTCCACAAATGACTGGTGTGTAATTTGGAATGGGTGAACCATTTCAGGAAAAAAATAAGACCTGATACAAAATGTGAACTGAGCCTGAACCAAATATTACAGTGTTTGATAAATATCTGATAACTTTTTTACATTTGCATGCACCCTGGCTTTCCAGGTTCAAGACAAGGTCAAAAGCACCGAAATACCATGGGAGAGACTGGTTTTGAACATTTTTGGCCTGAATGGATGGGGAAATTACTAGAAATTTTAAAATAAAAACTATTTCTATCAGGTTACTACTTCAATTCTGTAGATTTCTTAGGCTGAGACGTGATAGATTTAGCTAAACATTTCCCATCAGGACATCTTATATCTCTTTTCTTTGGCATCTCTCCTCTTTCACTCTTCTCATTCCCCTTCCTCATTCGTTCCTTGTATCCCAAAAATCTCGCCTTGCTTTCTTTTTTCTTGACTCCATCCTTCCTTATTTGCCTTCTTCCAGTCATTGGAACATTAATCCAATTCTTATCCTGCTGCACTTGGAGATGAGAATTTGCACCTAAGTTAGATCAACCTTTAACCAATGTATAATTGTTTAGCAATATATGCTGTTTTTGAATTACACCTGTATGGTAACTGTGTTAATGAGTTAGAAACCACAACACTTGAAAAGAAACAAAAGTAAACTTTTGCCTGTTTTATGATAAAATGAATGTATATCACCTACAGAATTAGGTTAATATCACACAGCTTCTTACAGTGCAGAAATTAGCTGTTTGATGCCTCATCTAGTTAATTTCAAAAGACTTGTGGGAGCCACTTGTCCATGCTGTACAGGGGAGTTAGTAGTGTTTCTAGACTGTTGAGAGGATGGCTATTCAGAGATATTGGATGGCATGCTCATCTTTCTTTCTTACTTTGGGGAAAACCCTCCAGGAAGAGCCAAGTCTTAATGAGAATGAGAATGGGGAAAGAACTAGCATGGACTGGAAACATCAATTAGTGGCAAAGGGAAGAGAGTGTGAAGCAGGTGAGGGGGTATGATCTCTCTTCCTGGGGATGAGGAGCTGGAAGGCATCTTACTCTGTTTACGGGGAGGGAAAAATAAGGATGTTGTTGGAAATCAGAGAGAAGTCGGGGGTGGTAAGATCAGTTTATTCCTTCTCAGTGCCTCTGTGAAGAACACTAAAGATTGATGTGCTCATCTTCACCAGTGTAAAGGTTAATTATTTTTAAAACTTTGTTGGAAAAAAATAAGTAATTTTGTAAGAATTATTGTTCTGACAGTAATGGCTTTATATCACACTCACCATGCTGTGTTCTGCTGCATAAATATTTTTCAAAAAGGCACCATCTACAATTTATTTTCAGAGAATGGCCTCACTGCACCCTTACCCACCATCCCAATCCTGAGCTCCTAATTAAAAATAATAAGTGGATATAGAGTGCCGACATTTCCAAAATACCCATAAAATCTCCAGGCTTTCCTTAATAGTCTTTCACAGTCAGAATAGCTCTGTCTCTCTCTCACTCTCTCTTTAACTATATGGGTGATGTAGTGTTTGGACACCAGTGTCAGTAAATGCGTGAAAGTCCATGCTTGACCATGAAGGGTACAACTGTATTATATGTGTGGAGGCTGGTAGGGGCAGTGTGCTGGGAGAGAAGCCGAGCCCTGATTAGGGGGTGGGGCTTCTCTGCTTAGGGGTCCTATAAAGGTAGCCAGCCAGTCAGGCAGCAGCATAGACAGCTGCAGTGGCACAGGAGCCAGCAAACAGAGCTGTAAACTGGGGAGTTTCAGTGGGAGTTTGCAAGGGGAGATTGTGGGGAAGACTAAGAGAGCTAGGCAGAGGAATAGACAGGCTAATGAAGGGAGTGGGTGGTGTTCTGCCAGTGTTTTGGTGCCAGTTGGGCATTCGTTTTGCTGTGGGTGGTGGTGGTTTAGTTTGTGTTTCCCAGACTAACAGGTTTTAGGTGGGAAGGCTATGACCGATACAGAGGCAGCAGTGGAAGACACAATGAGGGTGACTGGATGTGGAAGCTGCGGCATGTACATGATCCTGGAGGGGGTATCTGAAAAGAGTTTCGTCTGCATGAACTACAACGGGTCATACTGAAAAGTGTCAGGCTGGAAGGAGGTTACTAGTGGAGTTCCTCAGGGATCGGTTTTGGGACCAATCTAATTTAATCTTGTCATTACTGACCTTGGCACAAAAATTGGGAATGTGCTAATAAAGTTTGTGGATGACACAAAGCTGGGAGGTATTGCTAATACAGAGAAAGACTGGGATATCATACAGGAAGATCTGGGTGACCTTGTAAACTGGAGTAATAGTAATAGAATGAAATTTAATAGTGAAAAGTGCAAGGTCATGATTTAGGGATTAATAACAAGAATTTTGGTTATAAATTGGGGACACATCAGTTGAAAATAACAGAGAAGGAGAAAGACCTTGGAGTATTGGTTGATCACAGGATGACTATGAGCCGCCGATGTGATATGGCTATTAAAAAAAGCTAATGTGGTCTTGGGATGCATCAGGTGAGGTATTTCCAGTAAAGATAAGGAGGTGTTAGTACCATTATACAAGGCACTGGTGAGACCTCATCTGGAATATCATGTGCAGTTCTTGTCTCCCATGTTTAAGAAGGATGAATTCAAACTGGAACAAGTACGGAGAAGGGCTACTAGGATGATCCGAGGAATGGAAAACCTGTCTTATGAAAGGAGACTCAAAAAGCTTAGCCTAACTAAAAGAAGGCTGAGGGGAGATATGATTGCTCTTTATAAATATATCAGAGGGATAAATATCAGGGAAGGAGAGGAATTATTTAAACTTAGTACCAATGTGGACACAAGAACAAATGGATATAAACTGGACATTAGGAAGTTTAGACTTGAAATTAGACAAAGGTTTCTAACCATTAGAGGGGTGAAGTTCTGGAACAGCCTTCCAAGGGGAGTAGTGGGGGCAAAAGACATATCTGGCTTCAAGACTAAGCTTGATAAGTTTATGGAGGGGATGGTATGATGGGATAGCCTAATTTTGGCAATTAATTGATCTTTGATTACACTGGTTTACAATTTTTGAGAAGTCGTCTCCTTCACAGATAAAATGTGCTATTTATTATGTATTTTGATATGCTGAATTCAAATATGACAATTAAAACAACTGATTGGCTACTGTTTCTACGATATTTAAGTTATTTACATTATGTCTATGTATATTGTGTAGATAGTAGAGTTTTAATCATAAATTGGTGATAATCATAGGTCTTTTCAAGTGTTTATGGTTGCTTTACATGATAATATTTCACCTGTCTTGTTTATGTAACACTTTAAAATCAGCAAAAGGGTTATATAAATAAAATTTATTATGAAACAAAAGGCAAAAAACTATTATGTACATAGTTTAGTCCTATTCAGTGTCTACTCGGCGCTTCTTGGCTTGTCTCTTGTCTTCATTAAATGGAACATCTCTTGTCACTGTCCAGCAATAGTCTGCAAGCATTGATGGGCGCCATTTGCACTGATAGCGTTTCTCCATTGTTGCAATGTCCTGGTGAAATCGCTCGCCGTGCTCGTCGCTCACTGCTCCACAGTTCGGTGGAAAAAAATCTAGATGAGAGTGCAAAAAATGTATCTTTAGTGACATGTTGCAACCAAGGCTTTTGAATGCCTTTAGGAGGTTTTCCACCAACAACCTATAGTTGTCTGCCTTGTTGTTTCCAAGAAAATTTATTGCCACTAATTGGACGGCTTTCCATGCCGTCTTTTCCTTGCCACGCAGTGCATGGTCAAATGCATCATCTCGAAGAAGTTCATGAATCTGAGGACCAACAAAGACACCTTCCTTTATCTTAGCTTCACTTAACCTTGGAAATTTTCCACGGAGGTACTTGAAAGCTGCTTGTGTTTTGTCAATGGCCTTGACAAAGTTCTTCATCAGACCCAGCTTGATGTGTAAGGGTGGTAACAAAATCTTCCTTGATACAACAAGTGGTGGATGCTGAACACTTTTCCTCCCAGGCTCCAATGACTGTCGGAGTGGCCAATCTTTCTTGATGTACTGGGAATCTCTTGCACGACTATCCCATTCACAGAGAAAACAGCAATACTTTGTGTATCCAGTCTGCAGACCAAGCAAGAGAGCAACAACCTTCAAATTGCCACAAAGCTGCCACTGATGTTGGTCATAGTTTATGCACCTCAAAAGTTGTTTCATGTTGTCATAGGTTTCCTTCATATGGACTGCATGACCAACTGGAAATGATGGCAAAACATTGTCATTATGCAGTAAAACAGTGTTAAGACTCGTCTTCGATGAATCAATGAAAAGTCTCCACTCATCTGGATGGTGAACGATGTTGAGGGCTGCCATCACACCATCGATGTTGTTGCAGGCTACAAGATCACCTTCCATGAAGAAGAATGAGACAAGATCCTTTGGACGGTCACGGAACATGGAAACCCTAACATCACCTGCCAGGAGGTTCCACTGCTGTAGTCTGGAGCCCAACAGCTCTGCCTTACTCTTGGGTAGTTCCAAATGCCTGACAAGGTAATTCAGTTCACCTTGTGTTATGAGGTGTGGTTCAGGGGAGGAGGATGGGAGAAAATATGGGTCCTGTGACATTGATGGTTCAGGACCAGAAGTTTCATCCTCTTCCTCTTCCTCGTCTGACTCAAGTGAGAATGATTCTGGTGCAGCAGGAACTGGCAGTCCTTCTCCATGGGGTACTGGGCGTATAGCTGATGGAATGTTTGAATAATGCACAGTCCACTTTTTCTTCTTTGACACACCTTTCCCAACTGGAGGCACCATGCTGGTATGATCTGTTGGCTCTCTCCAAATCATTGGCACTGCAAAAGGCATCGATTTCCTTTTCCTGTTCAACCACTGGCGAAGATTTCTTGCACAAGTGTTGCAGCATATGTGTGGGGCCCATCTCTTATCCTGATCTCCAATTTTGCAGCCAAAAGAAAGGTGATAGGCTTTCTTAACCATAGTGGTTATACTGCGCTTTTGTGATGCAAAAGTCACTTCACCATAAACATAGCAGATCTTATCTGCACTGTTCACAGAAGCACGAGGCATCTCTGCTCACTTTGGCTAAACAGAAATGTGTCCCTTTGCAAAATCAAACACTGACAAATAAGAGAGCACGACACTGTATGATTTCTAGAGCTGATATAGGGCAATTTGTTCAGCAGAGTGATGTAAGCTTCGTTATGATTGCATCATCCATGACTTCTAGGAATAACATGATGCAATTCATATCATGTATGACGCAATACCAGCTTCAGATTGCATCATTCATTGTTTTGCCTAAAAAGCAAGTACTGTCCAAACCCAGTCATAGATTTATTCATAGATCCAGTCAAAGATGTATTTTAGTCATTTCTGGTTTAAATTGAGATCCCTTCCCTTTATAACTCACTTATCCTCTGCCATTCCCAAGTCAAGGGTCATATATACTAACCCAATAGCATATCTTGAAAACTAGAGCCAATCAACAATTTTAAGCATCATTTTCATTCTCAGTGACCCAGAATTAGTAAAGTTTGACTACATTTATTTCAGAAGCATTTTGGCTGTAGAGCAGTGTTATTTGTCTTTTTGTTTACTGCAAAATAAAAATGAATTTGTGTACGTCATCAACCAGTTTTATGGCACCTTTTATCTGAAAGATTTTAAATAAATCCTTGAAGAAGATGGGTTGAAGAGAATATCTTCATTTAAAACATAACAAAATCAAAAGTCTATGGAGTCTGAAAAGAATAAATCTAAGAATAAAAGCGCTGTTTTAGCTCCCTTTGGGCATAGTACTGAGCATATACTATCATTTTAGGCTTTTGTGCCTCTCTCATAAACAAAGTATTTGAGCACATGGCACAAATAACTTAGAACTAATGTAAACTGATGAATGAATATATAGATTTTAAGGCCAGAGGGAACCATTATGATCATCTAGGCTGACCTGCTTAACACAGGCCTTAACTGCTGATTGAACTAGAGCATGTCTTTCAGAAAGACATAAAATATTGTTTAAACACCTCACGTGATATAAAATCTGCCACAAAATAATATTCTATATGCAGTACACACTGGCACCCACTTATGGGGAGCCACTGAATAACAGTGGATCATCTTCTTTATGAGGTGAGATTCTGCACTCAGTCTCAGTATCTTTGCTGGGCACTGGAGAGTTCTGAGTAGAAAGTCATTGAGTAGAGCTGATCAGGAAATTTTTGACAAAACAATTGTTAGTTATAAAATGATTTTTGGGTTCTGAAAATTTTTGAAATTTTGACTTTTTGTGTCCATTTTGGATGGGAATTTTTTTTAAAATCTTGGACAAACCGACTTCTCAGCATTTAATTCTGGCTTCAGTGCATTCACGGTAAAAATCTCTCTCCTACAACTCTGTCTGCTAGCAGCATCACTTATTGCTAAGAAAACAGACCATATTCTCTGGTCTGACCAATCAGTCCTTTGGGTCCCTGATTCTGGCGCTGGTCTGGGAAAAGTCAGGTCTCCAGAATGAGTTGGAGCAACCCCAAAATCACTTTAACTTATATTCAGCATTCAGGAATTGCCAGAGCACAGAAATGACCTATTCATCTATACGTTGGAGACTAAGGAGAGGCTGTCATAGAGTCTATCCAGATACCTGGTTAATCAGACTTTTAGGCTGTTCTGTCCCATCTCAGTAGAAGCCAGAATCTGATTCACCTTACCTCTATCTATAAGAATACACTTTCAAAGAAGGACAAAGAAAAAAAAAATGTGTCTTATCTATATGCGGAAATTTACTGGCATATCTACACTGATATAATTATCCTGCTCTTAAGAGCGAAGGTTAAAATTTCCCAAAGCATCTAAATTCCATTGTCAGATGTGCCTAAGGGCTTGTCTCCACAGGGAAAGTTAATGGCATAAATATACTGCTATAATTATACTGATATAATTCTTGTTCTAGTTAAGCTTACATTGCCTTCAAAGTGATTAAAGCCAAACCATAAAAAGTTACTATTACTTCAGATAAGAATGCCTACATGGAGAGTTATGCTGGTATAACTATAGCAGTATAATTATAACAGTATAGTTATGCTGATAAATTACTCCATGTAGATCAGTCCTGTCACTTAAGAGCAAAGGGTAAAATTTTTGAAAGTACCTAAGTGACTTAAAAGCCTTAGTTCCATTTTTAAACATCTCACTGAAAGTCAATGGCTTATAGACATTTTAATGTTTTTACCAATATATTAGAAGCACCTGTTTTGGGGGGAAAAAAACAAACCAAAACAGCTAAATCACAATTATAATGTTGATTGACATTGCTACTACTAGTATTACTAATAATGATACATGGAATAATTTTCTTAAGTGATCTCAAATCTTGCACTCAGAAAAAAAAATGTAGGGAATTTAATTGATTCTACCAACTTACGCTAGTCAGCTGTTGGCACTGCTATCAGAAGAGTAGCTCTTTGAATCTAATCATAGATCACAACTATGCAGGCATGGAAGGAGTTAAAGTAAAACCATCAAAAACAACTAAAACAAACAAGTTATACAGGATGTCGATGTACAACTTTCCCTAACAGACAATTTCACGTGAATGATGTAAAATGCTGTCCAACGCTCATTAGATCAACAATGGCAGTTACTTTTGTCCAAGTTAAATCAATCCTAGGCAGGGAAGGAATTGCATTTCTAGGTATATTAATCTCTAACTACTTGGATCAGTCATGACTACTCAGACTTTTCTCAGAAGATCAGCCATAGAGTTCAAGGTAGATAATAGGGCTTACTGAACTGTTTAACTAGAAATATGTTTCCTTAAAGCACTGAAAACAAATGAAAAAAGTTTTATCTATCTCTGTTAAAGATAATTGCTTGGGCCAGATCCTCAGCTGGTATAAACTTCCTTAGCTCTGTTGTCAATGGAGCTTATGCCAAATTACATCAGCCTACAATATTTGGTAAAGGAGTTTTGTGATGCTGTCTTCAATCATCTAATTATTAGCTGTTCTGGCTTGGTCTAATTGCATTAACAAAAGTATTTTATAAAATGTAGCTGCCTCTGGGGAACAGTTTTCAGTTATAATTCATTGACGTTTTTTGAAAGAAAGTAGTAGCTAACACTAAAGCCTATTGTCAGGATGTTTACGCATTTAATCACCAAGGTTTGAATACTGTGGCCTAAAGTGTCTGGAAAATGTTATCCATTAAGTAAAGGTGACCACTAAAAAATTAATTGAAATTACCAACATTGTTTTTGAGGTTGCCAGAAGTTTAATAAAATAACAGATGGAAACAGATTCAGGGGAAAAGTCTCCAAGGCCAGGATCTTTGATGTGGTTTCAACTGAAAGCAAATTATAAAAGATACTTTATAAATACTAGAAGATGAAATCACACTTCTCTGCTGTATTTCATGGACAGAAATCTCAACAGAGCCCAGTCCGATCATGGGTTCATTTCTCGTGCTGATGGGCCATATTCCTTAGCCAGTATATATCTTCATCCAAGTCAATGGGGCTATACCTGAGGACCTGTCCCTCTATCTTTTGCACATATGAAATAGTTACGCTGATATACAGCAAGTACTAAACTAATTTTGTGTCATTCTCAAATAAAATCAATTATTTCAGTTGAACTTCCACTAAAAATAAATGTATTGAAAGTAGAGAAGCAGGCAAACATTTCAGCACCTGTCTATATAGCTGCAACTTTAATTAGATAAATTCTCACAGATTTTTTTAATTGTTTCCTTTTACACTGATTAAGTGCTAGCTGCCTCTTTATGGCATTGTATTATGTTATGATGAAAGACTCACATCAATTTTCAGTATGCCCATGTCTAGAATAGAACAGAAATAAGAAAAAAGTGATGCATTTTACTAGTTCCAGATAAGTAATTTGTTAACCCTGTTTATTTAAACATATAATCAATTAATTGTATTATATAAGGAAAACAGAAACAGCTTATCTGTGTTTGATAAAAAACAAAGCTTGAGGTATTCCTTTCCCTTTCCTCACAGCAAGTATATTTTGTTATTGAAAAAGAATACTTAGTTATCTGTTTTGATTCCAAGTACTAGTTGAATTAAACTTGTGCCAATATAGCAGGGATTGGCAACCTTTGGCATGCGGCCCGCCAGGGTAAATACCCTGGCGGGCCGTGGTGGTTTGTTTACCTGATGCGTCTGCAGGTTCAATTGATCTCGGGTCCCACTGGCTACGGTTCGACGTCCCAGGCCAATGGGGTCTGCGGGAAGCGGTGCGAGCCGAGGGATATTTTCAGTAAAAGTGGATATAAAGAAGAATTCTCGGAAGCCTGTGACCTGTCTGTGACTTTTACTAAAGTTATCTGTGACAAAACAGGAAGCTGCGGTGGCTGGGAGGTTGTGGGGGTCCCCACTGCCTTGGGCATCGGGGTACCCTGCAGCACCCAGCAACCATGAGCTGAAGTCACGGAGGTCTCTGGAAGTCATGGATTCCATAACTTCCACAGCATCCATGACAAAATCGTAGCCTTAATCATAACTAATAACAACACATTTTTGTGCTGCAGGGTTTAAGTCAATCTCTATTAGAGATAAGGATGAATCCCAATGTGAGGGCAAATTATTCCATATCTGCCTACTTCAGGTTCCTACCCCTTCCTGTGAAGCATCTGGTACTGGTCACCATCAGAAACAAGATACTGGAGTAGGTGGATCTCAGGTCTGACCCCATATGGTAATTATTATGTTCCTATGCCAACTGCTTCCACAATATTTCATGGCAGATTATTCTGCAGACATTTTAATAATTGTGTGAAAAATATTGTGGAAAATATCACTGAAAATAGGGAGTATTTAATACATTTAGAGTGGTTACAGAGCCACTGATATTGTTACCAATTCATAAGGGATACTGCTGTGCTTTTTATCAGCATTACATCTGGTAACATCATTCAAGAGTTATATCCCCAGTTTATGTAGTAATGAGTTTTGCCAGGACTGTAACATAATCCTTCTTAGTATACCTGTCCAATACAGTGCTTTAGGTGCTATCTAAGGCTACTGTGGAATTTTCTTTCCCTGTAGGCATAAATATGTATGTTCTGGACAGCTCATTTTTTTTGTTGAAAAAAAAAACAGCCTACCTTTCTTATGGTCATTGACAGCCTCCTTGATTCATGTTAAAATAGCTTCTCAAAAGCCAGAGTTATTACTGAGAACAACATTGAACTCTAAGCAAGTCAACCAGAAGCAATCAGTTAGCTAACTATTTTGAAAGGCATTTTTCTAAGGTCTTGGCACTGGAAGTCAATTCTCCTCTAACTTTAAACAGAAAAACATTACATGAAAATTATGGAACATATTCATACTCGAACAGTCATAGGTCAGATTATTTCAGCATTTTTTTAAAAAATGTGTGAATTGTGGTATGGATCCAAATGCAATTCCTTGTGAAATATTGCTGATTTTTGTGAAACTCTAATGATTGGGTAAAGCTTAAGGATATAGATTTCATTTCCAGCAAACAAATACAGACATGAAGTCCTTAATCTCATAACCAAGAACTGGGAAAATACATGGGGTCTTTGCTTAGTGAATTGGAAACAAAGATAATTTTACAACCATTTTCTTGTCTTTCATCATTTTATATGCCTTTTTGATAATGTTTTTGATCAGTTATACATGACAGGTTTAACGTGTTTACTGTGTCAAATCTAGACAGATTATTGTATAGTTACAAGAATTGTCCCTTACTTTCTTTAAGTTGATGTTTATCCAAAATAATTCTATATTTTCACCAGCTGAATTATGTGTAAGCTGTCCTGCAATTTCAGTTTAATATTGATCAGAAGAATTCTGCATATAGAATCATAGAAATGTAGGACTGGAAGAGGCCGCAACAGGCCATCTAGTCCATTCCCCTGCTCTGATGCAATATTAAGTATTACGTAGACTATCCCTGACAGGTGTTTGTCTAACCTGTTCTTAAAAACCTACAATGATGGAGATTCCACAAAATTCTGAGGTAATTTATTCCAGTGCTTAACTATCCTTACAGTTACAAAGTTTTTTTTCCTGATGTCTACCCTAAATCTCCCTTGCTGCAACTCAAGCCCATTACCTCTTGTACATGTATAAGTAGAAAAAATTATCATCCTTCACTTTATAACAACCTCTTATATACTTGAAGACTGTTATCATGTGTGCCCCCCAGTCTTCTCTTCTCCATACTGAACAAACCTATTATTTTTTTAATCTTTACTTATAGATCATGTTTTCTAGACCTTTATTCATTTTGTTGCTCTCCATCTGAATTGTCTCTGATTTGTCCACATCTTTCCTGAAGTATAGTGCCCCAAACTGAACACAATGCTCCTGTTGTGACCTTGTCAACTCTGAGTAGAATGGAAGAATTACTTCTTGTGTCTTGATTACAACACTCCTACTAATACAACTCAGAATGATGTTCATGTTTTTTGCAGGTTTCAGAGTAGCAGCCGTGTTAGTCTGTATCCACAAAAAGAACAGGAGTACTTGTGGCACCTTAGAGACTAACAAATGTATTAGAGCATAAGCTTTCGTGGACTACAGCCCACTTCTTCGGATGCATATAGAGTGGAATAAATATTGAGGAGATATATATACACACATACAGAGAGCATAAACAGGTGGGAGTTGTCTTACCAACTCTGAGAGGCCAATTAAGTAAGAGAAAAAAAACTTTTGAAGTGATAATCAAGATAGCCCAGTACAGACAGTTTGATAAGAAGTGTGAGAATACTTACAAGGGGTGATAGATTCAATGTTTGTAATGGCTCAGCCATTCCCAGTCCTTATTCAATCCTGGGTTGATTGTGTCTAGTTTGCATATCAATTCCAGCTCAGCAGTCTCTCGTTGGAGTCTGTTTTTGAAGTTTTTCTGTTGTAAGATAGCCACCCACAGGTCTGTCATTGAATGACCAGACAGGTTAAAGTGTTCTCCCACTGTTTTTTGAGTATTATGATTCCTGATGTCAGATTTGTGTCCATTAATTCTTTTGCATAGAGACTGTCCGGTTTGGCCAATGTACATGGCAGAGGGGCATTGCTGGCACATGATGGCATATATCACATTGGTAGATGTGCAGGTGAATGAGCCCCTGATTGTATGGCTGATGTGATTAGGTCCTATGATGATGTCACTTGAATAGATATGTGGACAGAGTTGGCATCGGGGTTTGTTACAAGGATAGGTTCCTGGGTCAGTGGTTTTGTTCAGTGATGTGTGGTTGCTGTGAGTATTTGCTTTAGGTTGGGGGGTTGTCTGTAAGTAAGGACAGGTCTGTCTCCCAAGATCTGTGAGAGTAAAGGATCATCTTTCAGGATAGGTTGTAGATCTCTGATGATGCGCTGGAGAGGTTTTAGTTGGGGGCTGAAGGTGACAGTTAGTGGTGTTCTGTTATTTTCTTTGTTGGGCCTGTCTTGTAGGAGGTGACTTCTGGGTATTCGTCTGGCTCTGTCAATCTATTTTTTCACTTCAGCAGGTGGGTATTGTAGTTTTAAGAATGCTTGATAGAGATCTTGTAGGTGCTTGTCTCTATCTGAGAGATTGGTGCAAATGCAGTTATATCTTAGAGCTTGGCTGTAGACAATGGATCGTGTGGTGTGTCCTGGATGGAAGCTGGAGGCATGTAGGTAAGTGTAGCGGCCAGAAGGTTTCCGGTATAGGGTGGTATTTATGTGACCATCGCTTATTAGCACAATAGTGTCCAGGAAATGGACCGCTTGTGTGGATTGATCTAGGCTGAGGTTGTTTTTTGCAACAACATTCAACTGTTGACTCATATTTAGTTTGTGATCCACTATGACCCACAGATCTTTTTCTTTTTTTCCTTCCTAGGTAATCATTTTCCATTTTGTATTTGTGCAATTGGTTATTCCTTCCTAAATGTAGTACTTTGGATTTGTCCTTATTGAATTTCATCCTATTTATTTCAGACCATTTTTCTGGTTTGTCAAGATCACCTACAAACATACTTGGTATCACCTACACACTTTATAATTGCACTTTCTATGCCATTATCCAAATAATGTATGATGCTATTGAATAGAACTGGGCCCAGGACAGATATGCTCTTCCATCTTGACTGTGAACCATTGACAACTGCTCTTTGAGTATTGTTTTCCAACCATTTGTGTAACCCATTTTATAGTAGGTTCATGTAGGCTATCTTTCCCTAGTTTGCTAATGAGAAGGTCAAGTGAGACAGTATTAGAAACCTTGCTGAAGTCAAGATGTCACATCTTCTGCTTCCATCTCCCCATCCACAAGGCTTGCTACCAATATTAGATTGGTTTGACATGATTTCTTCTTTATAAATCCATGCCGACTCTTACTTATCACCTCATTATCTTCTAGGTACTTACAAATTGATTGTTTGATTATTTGCTTCATTATCTTTCCAGATACCAGAATTGAGCTGACTGGTCTATAATTCTTTAGGTTATCTTTATTTCCCTTTCTATAGATACTATATTTGCCCTTTTCCAGTCCTCTGGATCTCTCCAGTCCTCCACAAGTTCTCAAAGATAATGATTAATGGCTCAGAGATCTCTTCAGCCAGTTCTTTAAGTATTCAAGGATGTATTTCATCATGCCCTGCCGACTCAAAAGACATCCAATTTGCCTAAGTAATTCTTAATTTGTTCTTTCCCTATTTTATGCTCAGATCCTACACCATTCCATCCTGTTAGTTGTCCAATAACTGCTAAACTTTTTGGTGAAAACTGAAACAAAAAAGGCAGTTAGCACTTTGTTCATTGCTGCATTTTCTGTTATTGTCTTTCCCTTTGTACAACAAAGAAGAAAGTAAAAGAAGCAAGTTCAAGTCTGATAGACAAATGAAGGATAAAGCTTGTGTTTGCTTGTTTATGTTTTTCATTATACTACAGAAAAAACCTTTTGTAAGGAAAGAAAATGCTTAATGTTACACATTGACAACACTATCTCTATAAAAAAATGAGTTGAGATGTACGCTCACCACATGCATTTCTGTCTGAAAGGTAGAGCATTTAATGCTTGATCAGTTTTCTACATTGTTATGAGATACTGCTAGAGATTGCACTGGGGAGTCTTCTGATTACTTTACCTGTGATGTTTCAGAATATTTGTAGATATATGTGCATGCAGTGTAAATCTATGAATCAGCCTTAAAAGAGACATATGCCTTCTTTAAACATATTTTAGAGAATTGAAGAATGCTGTAACTCAGTGATAAATTTGGAAGTTGCATTTTCCTCATGTTTGAAATGTTGGTCCCTTTGAAATCAATGGTAAATTTCTCCTTGACTTCTGTAGGGTCAGGAATTGTCTCTGTTAAACTGAATAAATCAGAATGCTTCAGTTTTACTACAGTCTACCTCTCTTGGATTCTCCATCCTCTACTTGTTAGTGGCAGAAAATATGACAGTAACCTATTGCAGAATAAGAGAGTATGGAATATGATATAAAATATATTTTTCTTGAATAATTAAATCATTTAGATTAACTTGTTTTGCTCTAATTTACACCAATATAAATGGATAAATAACACCAACAGAAGATGGCGCTGTCCATGTTACTTGGCTCCGAGTGATGGAAAGTGCCTCTGTGCATAGGACCTGCAAACATAGCTCTATTGGACAGCTGGTGCTGGCCACGGATACCTCAAAAGTTGAGAGTCCTAGCCATGATGGGGTTTCCACTTGAATCCTATGGAGTCCCTACATTATCTTCAAGTTTCTTTCTGATGATGATACCCTTGATGGAGTTTGACAATGCAAACACAACTTGCCCTCACCAGGCTTGAATCTCCCCAATGTGCAACATATGCTGCTGCATCAAAGAGACATTTTCATCCCTAATGTGCTTTGCTATATATAGTCCTTTGTTTCATGTAACACAAAATCCTTTGCTAACTAAAAGAATAATTTGATATTCAGACGAGGAACTTAGCCCTCCTCTCCTTCAATCCAATAAGAGTTGAAGACACCCATGAATGATTAGGTCTTAAGGCTGGGATTTTCAAAGAAGCCTAAAGGCTTTTATCCCTTGGAAATTCAATGGGATTTGGTTATCTAACTCCCTTAGGCTCCTTTAAAACCCAGCCTGCATTCTTCTACCTAAAACTTTAAGTTGCTGATTTATTCCCCTCTTACTCTTGTGGTAACAAAGTTGATAATGAGACTTCTGAACTTACACATAAAATGTAGATCTACATATGAAAAAGCATTATGATTCCCATACTATGAGGATAGATGATTGCTATTGACTTATGTTTATAACTAGATATGCATCCAAGTTACAAAGTTTGAAACTATACTTCCTCCATATTCAAAGATCCAAATTCTGGGCTTTGTTTTTTATCTTATAACAAGCTCAATATACAGTTTGAAACCAAGTCATTATTTCCCCAAAACTAAGTGTCATTGGATCTAAGGTTGTGGTTCAGACCTATATCTGTTTGTATCAAGCCAACTTACAGCCAATCTGACAATGTACAAGATACCTTTTACATCTTTTATACTGTCATGTATGTAATTTCTGATTGTGTCATCCTATTTTGCACTTTGACAAGTTTCATCATCAACAGCAGGGAGGTCCACTGTATGCAGAATATCTGAAAAGCTTCTTCCAATGGTGACGGTTCCAGTGATCTTGAAGCACTTTAAGAGTGCATTGGGAAATGGAACACTTCAGAATTCCAAGACAGACTTCACACATCAAAGTGAAGAAGATCAAATGAAAACAAGGTTGAGGGCATAATAAAATCCTTCATTCATAATAATAAACTAGAAGTATTTTCTATCAGATTAGATTACTTGGCAACCCACGATCACTATGAGCACCAACAAACTGAATTCCAGGTGAAGAAACAACAGAAGCAAAAATCATGCCAGCCTACTAATCCATCATTAGTCCATGGTATATATGGGAGACCTTGGCTCTCTTATATTGGCCTTAATATTAAAAAAATAATACTCTTCAAGAGGCTTATCTTTATAATGAAAAGAACTTCTGTCACCCATGCAGTATGTGCACTCAACTTGAGCTGTATGGGTTTCTTTTAAATTAGTTTTCCTGAGAACTTAGGCTTTTGCATGAAGAGAACAAAAAATGATGCCAGTGTGAATTGTTATATCTCTGAATGCATTGGCCATGATAAACTGGTGTGATTATATTGTGTTATTTTGGACAAATAAAATGAACAGAATTTTTATTTTTTGGCATAGCATTCCCCCAGGAGTACTGTAATGCTAAAGTAGAAGAGGGGACTCCAAAAGGACACATGAGGCTCCTGTGGAGGGGAACTCTTAAGAGAAGCCTGAGACAGAGAACTGAACATGGAGTCAAGAAGATGAGCTCTCTGGGGAACCTACCAGGAGAAAAGAGCCTCCTAGATGTAGGAGGCATTCTAGAAGATCTGGTCTTGGCCAGAGGTCACCCCTTGGCCAGAAGTCCAGATTGCCAAGGATCACCTGTTATACCTGAAGAAGAATCACAGTGGACAGACTTTCCTGGACTCCAGATAAGAATGTACTCTGGTAGGGACAAGAGGCTTAGTGCCGGGGCAGAGACTGGAACCAAGAGAACCATGGAAGAAGAGCCTGGATAGAGTTGAACATTGGGGGACATGGACTATAATGAACTAGTCACCTCACTAGGATGTTGGATTGAAAGTTTTATTTATGTTCTTTGTTGGCTTTTCCATTAATAAATGACACCCTCCATAAGGAGTACTTTTTAGCACTTAACTGACTGTTCGGAGTTTTTGATCCCCTGGGCAAGGGGAAAATCAAGAAAGGCTCATCTGGAATACTATGCCCACCCAGAAGGGGTCATGCTTAGGGTCAGACTGGAATGCTGACACATGAGATCAAAAGTGGTTCTTGTGAGATCCCCTTCCATCAAGAAGCAATGAAGACACAGAAACAAGTCTATACCCTCCTTAAAGGGGGAGCAGTAGGTCAGACTGGAATGTTATCAGAGGCTCTGGAGGAATTCAACTAAGGGCAAGGCTGAATCTTTTATTCTAAGATGGCTACTCTTCTGCCATATTTTCTTTCAACCTTTCTCTTCTCCTTCCTATCTCTCTTTGCATTACTAGAAAGAACAAAAGCTTCATTAAGAAAATTGTTGATATTCATTGGCTTTCTGACACTAGCACATTCCCATTTCTTAGGGGGGAACACATCACGGTTTATATTCACTCTCTTGAGCAATAAGAATAGCAAGGGAAGACAGAAAGACTGAAGTCCAAATATTACTATTTGCAAAATCAGGAAATGAAACCACCACACAAATGATAAAAAGTTAGTTGCAGGCCACAACTTTTCTTTATTCAATTACACAACGCATTATTTAACGCAAAGAGAAATCCTTTCCATTGTTAACTAGTTCAGTCCAATCCTCATTAATTTTTCCATTACCATAACTAGCTTTGTCCGGTAGGGGGCTCCTTATCCTTCTGCAACTATTGAGATTCAGAACAAAACAAAATCCCAGGCCTGTTCCTTCTATTTTACTGAACTTTGTGGTCTGACTTACTCTGGGACCCATGGTAAGGATAGCAATAAGTTACAGCCCTGCTAATCCACCCCTTGTGCTCTGTTCTGGCTGTCATCTGAGGTGGGTTTTAAGTTTTCTGTATAATAGTGACCTGAAATAATGAACTTACAGTACCATGTTAAAGAAAAACATAAAGTCATTCTTTTTACTTGCTTTGGAAAAGATTCTGATACAGTATGAATAGTACCTTATAAGATGAGTGACCCCCACATGAAGCCAATAGCACCACTTGCAGAGTAAAGTGCTACTTATTATGAGTAAGGGCTCTTTATTTAGAAATTGTGGCTCTCTTAATATATATTGGCAACTACAGTTGGGCAAATAAGTGTTTGGGGTTTTTTTTGGTTCAGTGGCAGTCCTGAAAAAATTGAAATCAAATTTTGGTTTCAGTAGAACCACTTTTTTTTTTTTTCAATTTTTTTGGCAAATTGAAAAAGTTCGAAAGGGGAGATTTGAAACCCGGGTGTCTCATGTCCTAAATGACTGCCCTAACAACTGGGTTGAATGTTATAATAGAGAGAAGCAGCACTATCAGCAGCACCTCCCCCTTCTCCTCCTGCTGTTTTGTGACTGGCCAAAACTAGCTGAGTCAAATTTGTGAATAGCAACAGAGGGTCCTGTGCCACCTTTAAGACTAACAGAAGTATTGGGAGCATAAGCTTTCATGAGTAAGAACCTCACTTGCATCTGAAGAAGTGAGGTTCTTACCCACGGAAGCTTATGCTCCCAATACTTCTGTTAGTCTTAAAGGTGCTACAAGACCCTCTGTTGCTTTTTACAGATTCAGACTAACACGGCTACCCCTCTGCAATTTGTGAATAGTTTCAGGTCA